>NC_088235.1:4305647-4333147 GCF_036934945.1 Oncorhynchus masou masou
TACTTGTGTATATGTGATTGTGCAAATTTATAAAAACTTGTTTTTGCTTTGTCATTATGGGGTATTGTGATGTCATTATGGGGTATTGTGTGTAGATTGATGAGGGGGAAAAAACTATTTAATCCATTTTAGAATGCACTGTAAGTGGACAATTCCATGGGAATGAGACTCAGATTTCACACATTAAAATGTACACTACATGACCAGAAGTATGTGGACACCTGCTCGTTGAACATTCATTATAAAAATCAGGGCCGTTAATATGGAGTTGGTCCCCTCTTTGCTGCTATAACAGCCTCCACTCTTCTGGGAAGCCTTTCCACTAGAGGTTGGAACATTGCTGCAGGGACTTGTTTCCATTCAGCCACAAGAGCATTGGTGAGGTCGGGCACTGATTTTGGGAGATTAGGCCTCGCTCGCAGTCGCCGTTCTATTTCATCCGAAAGGTGTTCGATGGGGTTGAGGTCAGGGCTCTGTGCAGGCCAGTCAAGTTCTTCCACACCAACCTCAACAAACCATTTCTGTATGGACTTCGCTTTGTGCACGGGGGCATTGTCATGTTCAAACAGGAAAGGGCCTTTCCCCTAACTGTTGCCACAAAGTTGGAAGCACAGAATGGTCTAGAATGTCATCGTATGCTGTGGGGTTAAGTTTTCCCTTCTCTGGAACTAAGGGGTCCGGACCACGAAAAACAGCCCCAGATCATTATACCTCCACCAAACTTTACAGTTGGCACTATGCATTCGGACAGGTGTCGTTCCCCGGTCATCCGTCAAACACAGATTTGTCCATCAGACTGCCAGATGGTGAAAAGTGATTCATCACTCCAGAGAACGTGTTTCCACTGCTCCAGGGTCCAGTGGTGGCGAGCTTTACACCAGATGGTGATGTTAGGCTTGTGTGCAGCTGCTCGGCCGTGGAGACTCATTTAAATGAAGCTCAGACGAACAGTTAATTGTGCTGACGTTGCTTCCAGAGGCAGTTTGGAACTCTGTAGTGAGTGTTGCAACCGAGGACAGACGATTCTTAAGCTCTACGCGACTCAGCACTTGGCGGTCCTGCTCTGTGAGCTTGTGTGGCCTACCACTTTGTGGCTGAGCCGTTGTTACTCCTTGACGTTTCCACTTCACAATAACCGCACTTGCAGTTGACCGGGGGCAGTTCTAGCAGGGCAGAAATTTGACAAACTGACTTGTTGTAAATGTGGCATCCTATGACGGTGCCACGTTGAAAGTCACTGAGCTCTTCAGTAAGGCCATTCCACTGCCAATGTTTGTCTATGGAGATTTCATGGCGGTGTGTTCAATTTTACACACCTGTCAGCAACGGGTGTAGCCGAAATAGCCGAAGCCACTAATTTAAAGGGGTGTCCACATACCTTTGTATATATAGTGTATGTCAAACAACAACAAAAACAATGATTGCAAGGTTAAACAGACCATACAACTACTGTATGCACAAGGACAACTTTGAACAATTTCCACAGAATGTTTTACAAAAACACATGTACTGGAAGACCAGTGCAGATAGAAAGTCTAACAGAATGACGGTTGGAATTTGCATCTACAAAAGTCGTCCTTGTGCATAGAGTTGTATGGTTTGTTTCACTTTGCAATCATTCATTTTTTGTTTTGACATATATTTCATTAATTTCTCCAACTTGACAGGATTTAGAAGAAGTCTGCTGTTTTGGGTTCACCCAAAGGAGGACTATAGACACACATCATTCTGTGAGTGTGAGATATTAAGGTTGTGATTTTGCTTGCAAATGTAATGTCCATAATGCTGGAATTGTCCATATACTTTATATTTAAAATGTATATATATATTCATGTTCATATTTTTTTTAGTATTCATTTTCTGAAAAGAAATTGCTTTCAGAATCTCATGTAATCATTTGGCTGTTTTCGCTACAATTAAATGCTGCCGTTTTGTGCTGTTCTACATGTTTAATAATACATTAAATATAATCTTACTTGTTCTGAAGAATTGCTGGGACTCTGATGAACTTTACCGTTTTCACCCAGAGCTGCAGAACAGTCTGGATTTACTGCAGAGAGGAGCTGGGAGTCACTGGTTGGTTCTGATACTCTGTTTTCACTCTGAGCTGCAGAACAGTCTGGATTTACTGCAGAGAGGAGCTGAGAGTCACTGGTTGGTTCTGATACTCTGTTTTCACTCTGAGCTGCAGAACAGTCTGGATTTACTGCAGAGAGGAGCTGAGAGTCACTGGTTGGTTCTGATACTCTGTTTTCACCCAGAGCTGCAGAACAGTCTGGATTTACTGCAGAGAGGAGCTGAGAGTCCCTGGTTGGTTCTGATACGCTGTAATCCTCTACATCAGGTTCTGTTTTGATCTGTTTTGTTGTGTTGGTGGGTAGAGAGTCCCTCACTCTGTTCTTCAAGGTTTGGTCAAGATGTGAGGGCAGAGATGGGTCCTGTTCATAGTCACTTTTCACACAGGCAGGAATCAAGAGGTCTTTGATATCAGGTTCCAGATCTTGAGGCTGGTCTTCCTCTTGACTGGTCCTGACTTCCTCCTGTTCCTCTTTAATCTGTGTGGGCTCTGGGTCCTCCTGCCCCTGACTGGGGCTCCTCTCCTGCTCACAGTGCTGCTGCTCATGTGTAACCTCCTCTTCATAGACAGGAAGAGAGAGCTGCTGGGAGTCTGGAGGGTAGAAAAGGAAAACAAATTAAATCAGAGTTTATTCACGTACTGCAGGATACAGCAGGTGTAAACAGTGATTGCAAGCACTTACTTAACAATGCAGTTCAGAGGAGGCTGGTGGGAGGTGCTATAGGAGGAATCAATAGAACTGAGTCCAACATGTGGTTTCCATGTGATTAATACTGTTCCATTTATTCCATTCCAGCCAGTACAATAAGCCCATCCTCCTAAAACTCCTCCCACCAGCCTCCTCTGATACAGTTATACTGGTCATATAAAGTAATACACGAGAATTTAAAAAAAATGGGGGATGATATGTTGAAGATACTGTATCCCTGGAAAAGGGATGTTTTACGTTTCTATCACCCCGCTGAGGCTGGTGCACACACACACACACACACACACACACACACACACACACACACACACACACACACACACACACACACACACACACACACTATGCTTCTTGTTCCCTCTGGCTAGTGATCTGTGTGATCTTGAGACCTGGGTTCAAATACTATTTGAAATCATTTCATACGGAGTTAAACAGATAGGACTGAGTGGACCGTTAGTACAGATCCCAAACTCACTGTGTCGGCTCAAATAGGAGATACTGTCATGTCAATAAAAGGTTTTTAGATTTTAAAGATGTATACAGTCCTATAGACCCTCAAAGCAGGGTGACTCACAGTTAACCCTAACCATTCCAATGTATTTAATTGAATAAAAAAACAAAACAAAAAAACAAAATATTTATGGAAGTGGTGATTTTGCTAGGTTACTACAGGAAACATGCTTGTTTGGGTCCCCGGGTGTGGAGACAGACGGGTTAATATACTGCAGTCTAACTGTGTGTGTGAATGACTAAATGAGTATAATTATTTGATGAATACTTTTGTTTCCCACAGTAGCTATTATTACAAACCTGCTCGATGTAACTTGATTTCCGGGTGGAAAACCAAATCCAACAGCCGCTGCAGACGTTTGTTCTCCTCCTTCGAACGGGAGATTTCTACCTGGTACTCGACAATCTTTTTTTCAAAGACAGCCGATATCTCCACAGCGGCCGCTGTTAGCCGCTGAGTAAGAAACGTATTCAACTCCATCTGTAATTTGGGAATTTTAGGGTCTATAAAGCCACATGTCAACGAGGAAAATATAAACTAACGCTCTTGCTATTCACTTCCTGCTTTAATTCTTCTTCTTCTTTTGGATTTGGTTGTTGGATTGCATCCAACTTTAAGCTGCATACACCGCCACCTACTGTAGGGAAGAGAGTGGTGTGAGTCCATTCACGGTCTACCTCCATTATATTCTTTGATACAATAATACAATATTGGGGACAAGGGAAATTGCCACCCATTCCACTATTGAACCGTAATCTAGTCCAACTCTAGACCAGTGGGTTGAGAAGACAAAACCCTACCACTCCCTGCAGCTGTTCTGCAGTAAATCCTCACAATCCCAATTACTTCTCTACCGCTGCCACCACAACCTCTATTTTCTGTGACTTTCAATTCATTTCTGCAGTACAATTGACAACCACGGCTATAAATGATAAAAGCCCACCTTGCTGAAGCAAACATTCTTCCCATCACGGTCTCTTGATCTCTGCCTACTCACAGGAATCCTCTCAGGATCCCTCACCCTGTACCCAGGTTCCTCAACCACTCTCTTCCCTGCTTCAGCATACCTCACTTCCTGTACTACTGTAACCCTGGCAACCTCAATCTGCCATTCTCTCACCTGACACCTCCCATCTCCAGCCCCATGATCACCCCCACAACTTTTTACATCATACAGGTTTCTCCGATCAAATAGCCGAATCTAAATAGAGCTCAATCAAATACAACATGCACTGTCATGTTAAGAAACAACATATTCTAAAAACAGGACAGGTCATTGTAAAATGGACAATATGAAATGGACAATCACAACCGTTGTCCAGGAGTTTCGCCCCATTGTCATGATCAGTGGTTTCACGTTTGTATCCGTTGTCACATTCTGACCTTTATTTCCTTTGTTTTGTCTTTATTTAGTATGGTCAGGGCGTGAGTTGGGGTGGGCAGTCTATGTTTGTTTGTTCTATATTTTGGGTATTTCTATGTTTCGGCCTAGTATGGTTCTCAATCAGAGGCAGGTGTCATTAGTTGTCTCTGATTGAGAATCATACTTAGGTAGCCTGGGTTTCACTGTGTGTTTGTGGGTGATTGTTCCTGTCTCTGTGTTTGCACCAGATAGGACTGTTAGGGTTTTCACGGTTCTTGTTTTATGTAGTCAGTTGTTCATGTGTACATTACGTATTAAAAAGAACCATGGACACTTACCACGCCGCATATTGGTCCTCTGATCCTTTTCGCCTCTCCTCTTCGGAAGAAGACGAGGAAACCCTTACATCCGTACATTTTTGACAAGCTGATCATCGCGAAAAAATAACATACTTCTGTATTTCTTGCTGTGTAAACAGATTGCAAATAGGCTCCTAAAACCCCTGATAAAGTTGGGTAGCTGATATTCAGAGTTTAAATAGCCACATTTAGGAGTCACAGGAAACAGGACTAATAAAGCCAACGCAATGACCTGTTTTACAAAACATTGGTACCTACCACATCGAAGGGCATTCAGAAATTCTATTGCAGGCCGAACATGGTGGGCTACACCCCAGTAAGCACAAACCGACACCTTTTCGGCGTCTTTTGTTGGTCCTGTCCGGACTTTTTGATGTTTTACAAATGATTGGCTTACCACATAGATGGGCATTCATAACATTACATTTCAGGCAACAACAATTTCAACTGCTTCTCCTAAACACTTAATCAAATCAAATACAATTTTATTGGTCACATACACATGGTTAGCAGATGTTACTGCGAGTGTAGAGAAATGCTTGTGCTTCTAGTTCTGACAGTGCAGTAATATCTAACAAGTAATCTAACAATTCCACAACTACTTTATACCCACAAATCTAAGTAAAGGGGTGTAATAAGAACATATAAATTTATGGATGAGTAATGACTGAGCGGCATAGGCAAGGTGCAGTAGATGGTATAAAATACAGTATATACATATGAGATGAGTAATGCAAGATATGTAAACATTAGTGGTTAGAGCATTGGACTAGTAACCGAAAGGTTGCAAGTTCAAATCCCCGAGCTGACAAGGTACAAATCTGTCGTTCTGCCCTGAACAGGCAGTTAACCCACTGTTCCCAGGCCGTCATTGAAAATAAGAATTTGTTCTTAACTGACTTGCCTAGTAAAATTAAGGTAAAATAAATTAAAAATTAAAAAATCATCCTTGGGACGCGGGACGAACTCGGCGATCCTCACCGCAGCTACTTCACCCTGACACCCTCACTCTAAACTAATTCTGGAGCTCTTATCCCCGGTTTTTTGCTTCTTCTTTTTATTCTTCTATGGTGTTATGGAACCAATGCTCTTTGTAGCTAACTGCAGTAACCCATCAACCCCTTATGGACGATCCACTGAGGATAACAAATACCGGGGGATGAAATTTGAACGAATTTGTCACGTCGTGTGAAAGAAAGGTTTTGAAGTTGGAGGCATATTTACTTCCAGTAGGTGGTGGTAGTGCGTCCTTTAAATTGTGTAACAAATGCCTTAAAACAAAATAGAAGAAGAAGAAGCAGAACGTGAACGGCTAGTGCTTTCGTTTGTTTACGTCGTGAATATAAAATGTCACAATTACAGTTCTTGAATGTGTTTATCACCGAACGATTAACAGCGGTAGCTATGGAGATATCCGTTGTACTTGAACAAAATATAGGCGAGTACCTGGAAGAAATCTCCCGTTCAAATGAGGAGAACAAACGTCTACAGAGCCTGTTGGATTTGGTTTTCAACTCTGAAATCAAGTTACACCACGAAGGTTTGCAATTAAATAATAACTCAAAATGCACGAATCATATAGTTACTGTGATCAACACTTATTGATCAAATAATTATACAAATGTAATCATTATTGGTTTTCTTTTCCTCCTGCCAGACTCCCAGCAGCTCTCTCTTCCTGTCTCTGAAGAGGAGGTTACACATGAGCAGCAGCACTGTGAGCAGGAGAGGAGCCCCAGTCTGGGACAGGAGGACCCAGGGCCCACACAGATTAAAGAGGAACAGGAGGAACTCAGGACCAGTCAAGAGGAAGACCAGCCTCAAGATCTGGAACCTGATATCAAAGACCTCTTGATTCCTGCCTGTGTGAAAAGTGACTATGAACAGGACCCACCTCTGCCCTCACATCTTGACCAAACCTTGGAGAACAGAGCTAGGGACTCTCTACCCACCAACACAACTGAACAGATCAAAACAGAACCTGATGGAGAGGATTACAGCATATCAGAACCAACTAGGGACTCTCAGTTCCTCTCTGAAGCCCAGGTAGGAAACATAGAAGAACGTGTTGATGGGATGGAGAGACCCATTCCCCCTCCCTTCTCTCCAGACTCCCAGCAGCCCTCTCTCCCTGTCTCTAAAGAGGAGGTTCCCCCAGAGCAGCAGGAGAGAAGCCCCAGGCTGGGTCTGGAGGACCCAGAGCCCACAAAACAAGAGGAACTCTGGATGAATCAGGAGGAACAGCAGCTGGAATCTGACAGCAGAGTATCAGAACCAACCAGTGACTCTCAGCTCCTCTCTGAAGCCCAGGTAGGAAACATAGAAGAACATGTTGATGGGATGGAGAGACCCATTCCCCCTCCCTTCTCTCCAGACTCCCAGCAGCCCTCTCTCCCTGTCTCTAAAGAGGAGGTTCCCCCAGAGCAGCAGGAGAGAAGCCCCAGGCTGGGTCTGGAGGACCCAGAGCCCACAAAACAAGAGGAACTCTGGATGAATCAGGAGGAACAGCAGCTGGAATCTGACAGCAGAGTATCAGAACCAACCAGTGACTCTCAGCTCCTCTCTGCAGTAAATCCAGACTGTTCTGCAGCTCTGGGTGAAAACAGAGTATCAGAACCAACCAGTGACTCTCAGCTCCTCTCTGCAGTAAATCCAGACTGTTCTGCAGCTCAGAGTGAAAACAGAGTATCAGAACCAACCAGTGACTCCCAGCTCCTCTCTGCAGTAAATCCAGACTGTTCTACAGCTCTGGGTGAAAACTTTGTATCAGAACCAACCAGTGACTCCCAGCTCCTCTCTGCAGTAAATCCAGACTGTTCTGCAGCTCAGAGTGAAAACAGAGTATCAGAACCAACCAGTGACTCTCAGCTCCTCTCTGCAGTAAATCCAGACTGTTCTGCAGCTCTGAGTGAAAACAGAGTATCAGAACCAACCAGTGACTCTCAGCTCCTCTCTGCAGTAAATCCAGACTGTTCTGCAGCTCAGAGTGAAAACAGAGTATCAGAACCAACCAGTGACTCTCAGCTCCTCTCTGCAGTAAATCCAGACTGTTCTGCAGCTCTGAGTGAAAACGGTAAAGTTCATCAGAGTCCCAGCACTTCTTCAGAACAAGTAAGATTATATTTAATTTATTATTAAACATGTTCAATGGCACTCAGCACACAAAAAAAGCAGCATTTAATTCCAGAGACAACATGAGATTTTGATAGCAATTTCCTTACAGAAAATGAATACTGAAAAATATAAACATGAATAAATGTAAAGTAATTTAAATATGAAGGATATACATTGTTTAAAATGCTAAACTCTACGAACATATCTACGTTCCAAAACGGGATCTCTGCTGTCCGAGAGTTTTCATGTTACATTCATCTCTCCTTGTTGTTTCCCCCTTAGGATTCTAGTAACGTGGAATCAAATGAAGCATCTAGTTTCTCTACCTGGACTGAGGAAGTCATCTCAGTAACAGACAGCCACTCTTCAGACAGTAGCTCCTGCACTAAAGAAGACTCTGAGGCACGGAAACCAGCAAAGAGAACATGCCATTCTAGTGGTGTGGTGAACGAACCATCTGATTTGTCCAACTTATGTGATGAAAACAACCCGGGGACTGAGATCAGCCCTTCAGACGGCAACAAAGACATGGACATCCGAACACCCTCTGGGGCTCCTAGTCCAGCTAAGAGGATGTGTCTGAGGGTGCAGAGGGCTTCACCAGAGGTTGTGTGCAGCAGGGTGACCACCCCATCAGCAGCTCCAAGCTCCACACATGTCATACCAATGTCTGTAACCCACAGTGGAAGGTCTAAGAAACAGTGTTGTCGGTACTGTGGAAAGGCTTATGTTAAAATCGCGAGACACCTGCGGATTGTGCATCGGGATGCAGCCAAGGCCTTCAGCTTCGGAAAGAAGTCCGGGGAGAGAAAAGTGTTACGTCTTCTGAGTGAAAAGGGAAGCGTTGTGCGTGATGCTGCCGTAGCAAGACGTGGGAGTGGAGAGATGGCCTCCTGTTCCCGTCCCAAAGTGCCAGGATCCACTCCATGTTACACCCACTGCTTGCACAGTCAAGGTCTGTACATCCGAAAGTCACGACGGAAGCATGTCAGATACTGCCCTCTGAACCCCAAAGCTGAAGAACCAAAACCTGGACCAAAGAGGAGGATTCAGTCAGCAATGGCGTTTATGATGCGTCCTCAACCCGACTACGTCAGCACAGGTCTTTGGAAGGTCGTTTGTGGTATGAACTCCGGCCAAGTTTCATTTGTGGTTAGAAATGACAAATGTATCCTCCTCATGGGAGAGGAGCTGTACAACAAACTCCAGCCAGATAACAGAAGAAACAAATACATTCAACAAAGAATGAGAGAGGTGGCGAGACTCCTCATCACGGCCAGGACGTGTACACCTCTGATGTGCTTTGAGGACTTGGTCATACCTAGTAATTTACCTCACGTCATCACGGCAGTGAGAGCTGTTGCTGGCTACAACGAGGAGAACAAAACGTACGACCGTCCGACGCTGGCTGTTCAAATGGGATACAACTTAATGAACATTGGCAGCGCTGTGGAATCCTGTGCACTGAGGTCAGGACGACGCGAAGTCGCGGAGTCTGCTGGCAAATTCAAACGTTTCAAGTGGAATGAGGTTGTTTTGGCTGGAGCGCTGACCACTCTCAGTGAACCCCAAAATAAATGTAAGTCAAATGTCACACCTTGTAGGTCAGGCTAGCTCTCCAAGTGGATGGTTTATACACCTTGAAGGTCAGGCTAGCTCTCCAAGTGGATGGTTTGTTACACCTTGTAGGTCAGGCTAGCTCTCCAAGTGGATGGTTTGTTACACCTTGTAGGTCAGGCTAGCTCTCCAAGTGGATGGTTTGTTACACCTTGTAGGTCAGGCTAGCTCTCCAAGTGGATGGTTTGTTACACCTTGTAGGTCAGGCTAGCTCTCCAAGTGGATGGTTTGTTACACCTTGTAGGTCAGGCTAGCTCTCCAAGTGGATGGTTTGTTACACCTTGTAGGTCAGGCTAGCTCTCCAAGTGGATGGTTTGTTACACCTTGTAGGTCAGGCTAGCTCTCCAAGTGGATGGTTTGTTACACCTTGTAGGTCAGGCTAGCTCTCCAAGTGGATGGTTTGTTACACCTTGTAGGTCAGGCTAGCTCTCCAAGTGGATGATTTATACAGGTCATTTGCCTGGAAATGTTTATTTATCCTCTTCTTTCTGTTATTTTTGCAATCTTTTCTCAACAGGTCCACAGCCGACCCCTATCACACAGGCGCCTGGCCAGCCGACCTGCTGCACAGGCGCCGAGCCGACCCGTCGCACACGTACCCAGCCGACCCGACGCACACGCACCCAGCCGACCCGACGCACACGCACCCAGCCAACCCAAAGAAACACTGTGAGATTAAAGTGGATCGTTGATGAGGCAGCAGCAGCAGTAGAGAAACACAAGATGCCGGTCAGAAAGAGTGGCCAAGTTCCTGGAAAGAGGGACTGCCTCAAATGCCTCCAGTCAGAACCTGTGGCGCTCAAAAGCAGAAACTGGTCGGGCATTAAGTTCTATGTAAATAGAGTCAAACGGAGACAGAGTGCTGCAGGGAATTCAGAGGGCAGCACCCCTGACCTGGACTCAAACTCAGGTCCAGAGACTGGCAACCCAACACCTTAGCCAAACAAAATGTTATTGTTCTTTGACTCAATACTTGGTGCATTCTGGGTGTGCTATAAAGTTCAGACGTTATGGGCAGAGTTAGAAATCTGTCTGTCAGAGGTTTTACAATGCAAGTTTACTTTGAATCCGTCTGTATGCATGTTTCAAGACATGGCATAGTAGATAACGTTAGATAACCAATGGGTTGGACAATATTATTTTACTTAAATACTGGAAGTCAAATTATACTCCAACGTTAAGAGAATGGAAGAATCAAACATTTTATTATTTAATTGAATACAATCTTTCTACAGACAGAAACAACACAACGATTTGAAGTCGTGGGAAAATGTCCCTTTTTTTAAAACTTGTTTTTCAGCCCCTGAGAAACACAGTTACTGAAGCGTCCCTGGAGCAGTTTAGTGGTTCTGTGCCTTGCTCAAGGGCACAACAGCAGGAGGCGGCATCTAGGATACCCGGAAGCCTACCAGAATTGTTCCGTTCAGACTTGGGGATTCAAACTCAGTGACTTTCCAGTTGCATGTCTGCCTCTAAGGACATGATCAATGAAATGTTACCTGGCTAAAACCATTTACAACAACTACTACATTACAAACTGTTTTCCTTAGCTCGCTGAATAACCTAGTGTTGGACTACGGTTAGCAAAATTCACAGGTTTTCCAGAAATCCTGGTTGAAATGTTCACCGAATCAGAAGGGATTTTAAGCATGAAATCCGGAATCCTCCATCCAGGATTTCCGGAATACCTGTGAGTTTCGGGAGAGAGAGCAGGATTTCCAGGAATACCTGTGAGTTTCGGGAGAGAGAGAGCAGGATTTCCAGGAATACCTGTGAGTTTCGGGAGAGAGAGCAGGACTTCCAGGAATACCTGTGAGTTTCGGGAGAGAGAGAGCAGGATTTCCAGGAATACCTGTGAGTTTCGGGAGAGAGAGAGCAGGATTTCCAGGAATACCTGTGAGTTTCGGGAGAGAGAGCAGGACTTCCAGGAATACCTGTGAGTTTCGGGAGAGAGAGAGCAGGATTTCCAGGAATACCTGTGAGTTTCGGGGGAGAGAGAGCAGGACTTCCAGGAATACCTGTGAGTTTCGGGAGAGAGAGCAGGATTTCCAGGAATACCTGTGAGTTTCGGAAGAGAGAGCAGGATTTCCAGGAATACCTGTGAGTTTCGGGGGAGAGAGAGCAGGACTTCCAGGAATACCTGTGAGTTTCGGGGGAGAGAGAGCAGGACTTCCAGGAATACCTGTGAGTTTCGGGAGAGAGAGCAGGATTTCCAGGAATACCTGTGAGTTTCGGGAGAGAGAGAGAGAGAGCAGGATTTCCAGGAATACCTGTGAGTTTCGGGAGAGAGAGCAGGATTTCCAGGAATACCTGTGAGTTTCGGAAGAGAGAGCAGGATTTCCAGGAATACCTGTGAGTTTCGGGGGAGAGAGAGCAGGACTTCCAGGAATACCTGTGAGTTTCGGGAGAGAGAGCAGGATTTCCAGGAATACCTGTGAGTTTCGGGAGAGAGAGCAGGATTTCCAGGAATACCTGTGAGTTTCGGGGGAGAGAGCAGGATTTTGCAACTCCAGTTGGGCTCTATTAAAGTTACTATTGAATGATCATCATCCTTGTGAAATCTTTATTGATAGAACTAAATACTGCTTCCTACATGGACACTTTTATGATAGAATTGGGCAGGACTCAATCATTTTGCCATTATAGAGATATATATTTTTGTAACATCCCAATTTAATGTCTGGTGTATGTCACATTACTCAACAACTCCATTTGGTGTCGACTTAGGGAGATGGGCTTACAATATGTGCCAATGTTACCCTAAATTGCTTTGTTTGATTCTCCACAACAGACAGACTACTTTTGTGTGTTTCCTCATGGATGCATTGCCATACACCTGAGAACAGTGGGAAAACACACTGCTACAAACAAAACAAGGGCTTCATTCAAACATGTCAATTCAAGACATGATCAGTGTCGTTATTAGAACACACAAATACAGTCTCAGATGTCTCTAAAACATCTAGTTTATGTATGAAACCACTGTTGTATAATGATCTGTCATGTATTAACTCAACTCTGTTGCATTATTTGAGACCAAGTATTCGCATCCCTTGACTTTTTTCCACGTTTTGTGTTATAGCCTGAATTTAAAATAGATTGAATTGAGATTTTTGTCACTGACCTACACACAATATCTCATAATGTCAAAGTGGAATTTGTTTTTTATTTTTTTATTTGACAAATTAGATGACATATTTCTGTTTTTCATTTTCAATAAATATGCAAATATTTCTAAGAACATGTTTCTACTTTGTCATTATGGGGTATTGTGATGTCATTATGGGGTGTTGTGATGTCATTATGGGGTGTTGTGATGTCATTATGGGGTGTTGTGATGTCATTATGGGGTGTTGTGATGTCATTATGGGGTGTTGTATGTAGATGGGGGGGGGGGATATTGAATCCATTTTTAATTCAGGATGTAACACAACAAAATGTGGAATCAAGTGATATGAATGCTTTCTGAAGGCTCTGTACACGTAAAGGATGACCCAGAGAGACAGGAGTTAACATGTTTAGTGGTGGAGGATACAGGTCTTGACTTTGACCAAAATGAATGAACCCTTTACAGAACCCTTTCGACGACTTGATCACGGCTTTTACACACACTGATGTAGTCTGTTTTGCCTGCTGGGAGAGGGAGGTCCTCCTGACTGAGGAGAGACGAACAGAGGTTGTTGGGGCTGCCTGGGGTGCAGAGTGGGTCGATGTAAGACAACTCCCTCTCTCTATCCTTCCTCCTCTCCGACTCCATGTCTATCTGGAGCTCAAGCTGCTTCCTAGGTCCCCCCGTCCCCATCTTGATCGACGGACGCCTGCTCCGGCTCTGAGACCGCCAGTAGCTATTGCTGTCGTAGGACGGGAGTCCCTCCTTTTTTAGGTGAAAACTCTTCTCTTTCTCCACAAGCGTTAGGCCCTGGTCCTCGCCCTCCTCTGTGTCCCCCCTCTTCTCTCCTGGACCCTCGGCCCGCAAGCCTGGTGTAGATCGCGTGCTGTGTTGGTGGGTCATATTCTTCAGTTTCTTCTGACTCGTCAGCTGCTGCTGCACTTTGCTCTGCTGCCTGTGGGTGGCGCTGTGGCTGTAGTACACAGACCTGGGCATCGGCCTGGCTTTGAATGCCCTCCTCTCCTCTTTGGCCACCAGGTTCCCCAGTTCCACTTCAATCCTCTGCTCCCTCTTCCTCCTCTCTCTCTCCAGGAAGCTGAACGGTCTCTGGGGTGAGCAGGAGGAGGCCCGCTGGTTGCCACCGCTGACCGTGACACACCGATAATTACCGAAGTTAACTCTGTGGTTACCGGGATGGTAACCGGGCCGCTGGCTGAGGCGTCGGCTGATGACGTCGTAGAGCGGCAGGCGAGTGTGGGCGGGCGCCGGCGAGGCCCGGAACTTCATGCCACACTCCCTCAGCTCGTCCAGCTCCCGGCGCAGCAGCAAGTTCTCCAGCTCCACCTCCGAACGCGTTCTGACCTTAATAACAATAATACATCAATATTACATTAGTTTTATATAGTACTTTTAACCCAAACTCCCAGAGGGACATTTGCTCAGCAAGTCTGGTATACATATACTGTATTTATGACACGTAGAACATTCCCTATGGAATGCTGTGTTACATTATTAATTCAAGACTCTTTAGGGAACAATACAACTAAACAAAAACCTCCTCACCTTCCTCCTCTTCTTGTCCTCCTCCCTCATCATCATCCTGAACGGCTCGGGGACGGTCACAGTCCCCCTGGAGTTATCAGGACCTCCACCCCCCCTATAGCTCTCGTCTCTGGTTCTCCTCCCTGTCTGGCTTGGGTTTCCTCCCTGGTTTCTGCCCTGGCTCCTGGGGCAGCAGCCTCTCAGCTGGAGCTGGATCTGGAGCTTGCTCCTAGATGATGAAGTAGATAATGGCTGCTTACGGGTGGTGGTGGTGGTCACACTCTCTGGACAGCAGGACTGACTGTCCCTGTGTAAAAGAAAGCTAGAATTGCAACGTATATCTTCGATATCTTCGAGGCCTTGTTTCAGTTTTTGATGTGATCGACCTTTTGGCTCCAGGCAGCCTTTCATGTATTTACGCAAGAGGATAAGAGTTGAGCACATAGATTTTTTAATTTTTTATTATTCATACAGTTAAGAACAATTTAAAGTAGAAAGAATCCCAGAGGAAGTCACATTCTCTCTCTTCACCTGAGACTCTTCCTGAGGAGGTTGTCCTTCCTTCTCCAGGCCCTGGGGCTGTGGCTGTCCTCTACAATCAGAAAGAGACAAAATAGTGAGCTATTAGAAATGTGACCTTGACGGATGGATTGAGTGATTTTATGTTGACATACAATGCCTTCAGAAAGTATTCACACCCCTTGACTTTTTCCACATTTTGTTGTGTTACAGCCTGAATTTAAAATTGATAAAGTTCAGTTGTGTCACTGGCCGACACACAATACCCCATAATGTCAAAGTGGAAATGTGTTTTTTTTTCTCACATTTTTTACTCATGCATTAAAAATGAAAAGCAGAAATGTCTTGAGTCAATAAGTATTCAAGCCCTTTGTTACGGCGTGCTTAACAAGTCACATACGTTCCATGGACTCACCGTCTGCGATGTTTAAATGACCAATCATCTCTGTACCCCACACATACAATTATCTGTAAGGTCCCGCAGTCGAGCAGTGAATTTTAAACACAGATTCAACCACAAAGACCAGGGAAGTTTCCCAATGCCTCACAAAGAAGGGCACCTATTGGTAGATGGGTACAAATTCAAAAGCAGACATTGAATATCCTTTAAGCATGGAATTAATAACACTTTGGATGGTGAATCAACACACCCAGTCACTTCAACCATACAGGTGTCCTTCCTAACTCAGTTGCCGGTGAGGATGGAAACCTCTCAGGGATTTCACCATGAGGTCAATGGAGACTTTAAAACAGGAGAAAACTGAGGATGGATCAACAACATTGTAGTTACTCCACAATACTAACCTAATGGACAGAGTGAAAAGAAGGAAGCCTGTACAGAATAAAAAATATTCTAAAACACGCATCCTGGTTGCAACAAGTGTTATGTTTGGGGCAAATGCAACACATATATTTTCTGCTCCATATTTTCAAGCCTAGTGGTAGATGCATCATGTTGTGGGTATACTTGTAATCATTAAGGATTGGAAGTTTTTCAGGATAAAAAAAGAAACGAAATAAGCATAGGAAGATAAGCGCAGGAAAATCCTGGTGGGAAAACCTGGTTCAGTCTGCTTTCCAACAAACACTGGGAGATGAATTCACCTTTCAGCAGGACAATAACCGAAAACACAAGGACAAATTGACACTGGAGTTGCTTACCAAGAAGACATTATACAATCCAGGTGTGCAAAGCTCTTAGAGACTTACCCAGAAAGACTCACAGGTGTGACCGCTGGCAAAGGGGATTCTGGCATGTATTGACTCAGGGCTGTCAATACTTTTGTAAATGAGATTTCTGTATTTAATTTCCAATAAATTATTTTTTTATTTTTATAAAAACATGTTTTCACTTTGTCATTATGGGGGATTGTGTGTAGATGGGTGAAGAAAAAAATGTATTTAATAAATTATGAATTCAGGCTGTAACACAGCAAAACATGGAATGAGTCAAGGGATTTGAATGCTTTCTGAAGGCACTGTTTATACACAGTACATGCATTTATTTTTTTAAACGTGACCAGGATTTCACAATAAAGTCAGAGACTTACTCTATCTCCATTTTGTGAACTGTTTGCTGAATTATTTACAAAAATATTGACAACGGTAGGAGAAGATTAGCATATTGTATTATAACAGGAGGCATATTCATGACATGCTGTTTCTGTCTCTTTTCCCCCACTGACCTCTCTCTTCCAGCAGCAGTTCATAATGGTTATCCTCCTCTTCCCTGTCTCCACCAACACCGTCTCCTGATTGGTCAGACACGTCACCTGACGTCTCCTCGTGGAAGTTCAGCTCCTCCTCTGAAAGGATTCTCTGCAGTCGCCTCACTGGCACAGAGCCAGAGCTCTGGCTTTCCCACGTGACACTGAGAGACAGGAGAGATTGAGCATCATTTAAGATGAGCTTTCATTGTTGCTACCGTGGAAAAAGTCTCAAGCACATCTCGGTTAAAGCCCCTCTGAGGATGTGAAACGCTAAAATACCTTCTTCTAAAGCACAACAAAACAAACACGGATGTTTTTGTTCCCCCAAATACTACACTGGACAAAAATATAAATGCAACATGCAAAAATGTCTAAGATTTTACTGAGTTACAGTTCATATAAGGAAATCAGTCAAGTGAAATACATTCATTAGGTGCTAATCTATGGATTTGACATGACTGGGCAGGGGCGCAGCCATGGGTGGGCCTGGGAGGGCATAGACCCACCCACTTGAGAGCCAGACCCAGCCAATCAGAATGAGTTTTTCCTTGCAAAAGGGCTTTATTCCAGACAGATATACTCCTGTTTCATCCACTGTCTGGGTGGCTGGTCTCAGATGAAGAAGCCAGATGTAGAGGTCCTGGGCTGGCATGGTTAAACGTGGTCTGAGGTTGTGAGGACGTACTACCAGATTTTCTAAATTAAATTATCTGGCAACCGCTCTGGAGGACATTCCTGCAGTCAGCACGCCAATTGCACACTCCCTCAACACTTGAGACATCTGTGGCATTGTGTTGCACATTTTAGCGTGGCCTTTTATTGACCCCTGCAACTGTGTAATGATTGTGCTGTTTAATCATTTTCTTGATATGCCACACCTGTCAGGATTACCTTGGCAAAGGAGAAATGCTCTCTAACAGGGATGTAAACATATGTGTGCACAACATTTGAGAGAAATACACTTATTGTGAATATAGAACATTTCTGGGATTTTTTTAAATTTCAGCTCATGAAACATGACATTTTATCTTTATTTAACTAGGCAAGTCAGTTAAGAACAAATTCTTATTTTCAATGACAGCCTAGGAACAGTGGGTTAACTGCCTGTTCAGGGGCAGAATGACAGATTTGTACCTTGTCAGCTCGGGGGTTTAAACTTGCAACCTTCCGGTGACTAGTCCAACGCTCTAACCACTAGGCTACCTGCCGTCCCTACACTCTAACCACAAAGCTACCCTGCCGTCCCTACACTCTAACCACTAGGCCACCCTGCCGCCCCGGCTACTCTGCCGGAATCAACACTTTACTTGATGCATTTATATTTTGGTTCAGTATGATAAACACTTCATTTTTCCCCGTCTTATAAAAAGGTAGCACAAGGTTACATAGCCTACAACTACTTAACTAAAAACTACATTCCATTTCAAAAGTACAGTACCAAAAGCCATGATATCAGACCTGGGTTGGAGATCCTGTATGTCTCTGCTCTCTCTCTCCAAACACTTGTCCTCCTCATACTCCTCCTCATCGTCCTTCTTGTTGACCTTTGACCTTTTACAGATATACATCTTCTCCAGCTCAGCCATGTTCCTCAGGTGGGTTCTCTGCAGCTGCTCCAGCCTCTGGTAGTAGTCCTGGTGTGGGAAGAGGAACACCCACATTTCGGACCGGGATTCAATCCGATCGCCCGGCTATGCACCTTTTAAAGACAATGTTCCCAAGGCCTGAGGAGACCACATTCATGATAAACGCTGCATTTGTTGGCTCAATCTGAAATGACCTTATATGTCAAGCGCGCACTGATTGGATAGAATCCCAACTTTTGATTCAAGCAATCTTTTGACCCTTTTCACACTACCAAACCAAAGCAAGACAAACCAAAGCAAACCAAGCCAAACCAAAGCAAACCAAGCCAAACCAAAGCAAACCAAGCCAAACCAAAGCAAGACAAACCAAAGCAAACCAAGCCAAACTAAAGCAAACCAAGCCAAACCAAACCAAACCAAGCCAAACTAAACCAAACCAAACCAAAGCAAACCAAGCCAAACCAAGCCAAACTAAACCAAGCCAAACCAAAGCAAACCAAGCCAAACCAAACCAAGCCAAACCAAACCAAGCCAAACCAAAGCAAACCAAGCCAAACCAAGCCAAACCAAGCCAAACCAAACCAAACCAAGCCAAACCAAGCCATAGTAGCTGGAGCCGTGCTAGAAAAGATCAGGTTAAGGTAAAAATTGCCAAGCCATTAGATTAAAGTTTGGGTTGACATGATAGTGTGAAACCAGGCACTACTGTCCAAACGCAGCAATTTCGTTTCAACATCCGTTGTTAATGACAGGCAAAGCCTACGCATATACAGAGGAACAGTAGAAACAGTAAAGGAATGGTCATGAATATACAGTAAAAAGGGCCCGGGTGCAAAGAGCACGGAGCAGTATCTATTCTAGGCTACCTGGTTGGAGAAGTAGACGCGTCCCAGGCCTGAGCGCTCCCCTCTCTCCACCCCGTATCCTTCCTCCAGAGCGAGAGCGCTCCGCATGTCGTCATCTCTCCCCTCCTCGCTGCCCTCTGAATCCACATCATACTCCTGAAAGATTAACTCAGAATATTATGTACAGTACACACACAATAAGACCTTATAGTACTGTATCAGACTCCTAAGTCATTAATTAACACACAATAAGACCTTATAGTTCTGTATCAGACTCCTACGTCATTAATTAACCCACAATAAGACCTTATAGTACTGTATCAGACTCCTACGTCATTAATTAACACACAATAAGACCTTATAGTACTGTATCAGACTCCTACGTCATTAATTAACACACAATAAGACCTTATAGTACTGTATCAGACTCCTAAGTCATTAATTAACACAATAAGACCTTATAGTTCTGTATCAGACTCCTAAGTCATTAATTAACACACAATAAGACCTTATAGTACTGTATCAGACTCCTACGTCATTAATTAACACCCAATAAGACCTTATAGTACTGTATCAGACTCCTAAGTCATTAATTAACACACAATAAGACCTTATAGTACTGTATCAGACTCCTAAGTCATTAATTAACACACAATAAGACCTTATAGTTCTGTATCAGACTCCTACGTCATTAATTAACACACAATAAGACCTTATAGTACTGTATCAGACTCCTACGTCATTAATTAACACACAATAAGACCTTATAGTACTGTATCAGACTCCTAAGTCATTAATTAACAGACAATAAAACCTTATAGTACTGTATCAGACTCCTAAGTCATTAATTAACACACAATAAGACCTTATAGTACTGTATCAGACTCCTACGTCATTAATTAACACACAATAAGACCTTATAGTACTGTATCAGACTCCTAAGTCATTAATTAACACACAATAAGACCTTATAGTTGTTATGTACTTGAGTGAAGACCCAAAAGCGGTTTTAACAGAAAACAGAGTTCTTTAATGAAAAACAGGAATGGCATAAATCCTCTTCCAACGTTGTCAATGGAACAAAAAGAACGTTAGTATAGTGCAGGATGCACCTGCCAGGCAGACTCCGACAGGATAGGACAAGGTGGAAGCAAACGAGACGACAGCTTGCTTCTGGCATGAAAAACACAAACAAGAATCAGACACTGACAGTAGCAGGAACAGAGAGAGAAATAGAGACCTAATCAGAGGGGAAAGAGAACAGGTGGGAAAGAGTGAATGAGCTAGTTAGGGGAGATGTAGAACAGCTGAAGAAGGAGAGACAGAGAAGGTAACCTAAAAAGACCAGCAGAGAGAGACAGAGTGAAGAGAAAGGACAGGAACAGACATAATAAGACATGACAGTACCCCCCCCCACTCACCGAGCGCCTCCTGGCGCACTCGAGGAGGAAACCTGGCGGCAACGGAGGAAATCATCGATCAGCGAACGGTCCAGCACGTCCCGAGAGGGAACCCAACTCCTCTCCTCAGGACCGTACCCCTCCCAATCCACTAGGTACTGATGACCACGGCCCCGAGGGCGCATGTCCAAAATCTTACGAACCCTGTAGATAGGTGCGCCCTCGACAAGGATGGGGGGAGGGACGAGCGGGGGCGCGAAGAACGGGCTTAACACAGGAGACATGGAAGACCGGGTGAACGCGACGAAGATAGCGCGGGAGAAGAAGTCGCACTGCGACAGGATTAATGACCTGAGAAATACGGAACGGACCAATGAACCGCGGGGCCAACTTGCGAGAAGCTGTCTTAAGGGGAAGGTTCTGAGTGGAGAGCCATACTCTCTGACCGCAACAATATCTAGGACTCTTGGTCCTACGCTATTAGCGGCCCTCACAGTCTGCGCCCTATTACGGCAAAGTGCCAACCTGACCCCCTTCCAGGTGCGCTCGCAACGCTGGACAAAAGCCTGAGCGGAGGGGACGCAGGACTCGGCGAGCTGAGATGAGAACAGCGGAGGCTGGTACCCGAGGCTACTCTGAAAAGGAGATAGACCGGTAGCAGACGAAGGAAGCGAGTTGTGGGCGTACTCTGCCCAGGGGAGCTGTTCTGACCAAGACGCAGGGTTACGAAAAGAAAGACTGCGTAAAATGCGACCAACAGTCTGATTGGCCCGTTCGGCTTGACCGTTAGACTGGGGATGAAAGCCGGACGAGAGACTGACGGAAGCCCCAATCAAACGGCAAAACTCCCTCCAAAATTGAGACGTGAACTGCGGGCCTCTGTCGGAAACGACGTCAGACGGAAGGCCATGAATTCGGAAAACATTCTCGATAATGATCTGAACCGTCTCCTTAGCAGAAGGGAGCTTAGCGAGAGGAATGAAATGAGCCGCCTTAGAGAATCTATCGACAACCGTAAGAATAACTGTCTTCCCCGCTGATGAAGGCAGTCCGGTGATAAAATCTAAAGCGATGTGAGACCACGGTCGAGAGGGAATGGGAAGCGGTCTGAGACGGCCGGCAGGAGGAGAGTTCCCAGATTTAGTCTGCGCGCAGACCGAACAAGCGGCGACAAATCGACGCGCGTCACGTTCCCGAGTGGGCCACCAGAAACGCTGGCGAATGGAAGCGAGCGTACCCCGAACGCCGGGGTGGCCGGCTAACTTGGCAGAGTGGGCCCACTGAAGAACGGCCGGACGAGTAGGAACGGGAACGAACAGAAGGTTCCTAGGACAAGCTCGCGGCGACGGAGTGTGAGCGAGTGCTTGCTTTACCTGCCTCTCAATTCCCCAGACAGTCAACCCGACAACACGCCCCTCAGGGAGAATCTCCTCGGGTCGGTGGAGACCTCAGAAGAACTGAAGAGACGAGATAAAGCATCAGGCTTGGTGTTTTTTGAGCCCGGACGATAAGAAATAACAAACTCGAAACGAGCGAAAAACAGAGCCCAACGAGCCTGACGCGCATTAAGTCGTTTGGCTGAACGGATGTACTCAAGGTTCCTATGGTCAGTCCAAACGACAAAAGGAACGGTCGCCCCCTCCAACCACTGTCGCCATTCGCCTAGGGCTAAGCGGATGGCGAGCAGTTCGCGATTACCAACATCATAGTTACGTTCTGACGGCGATAAGCGATGAGAGAAAAACGCGCAAGGATGGACCTTGCCGTCAGAGAGAGAGCGCTGAGAAAGAATGGCTCCCACGCCCACCTCTGACGCGTCAACCTCAACAACAAACTGACTAGAGATGTCAGGTGTAACAAGAATAGGTGCGGATGTAAAACGATTCTTAAGAAGATCAAAAGCTCCCTGGGCGGAAACGGACCACTTAAAGCACGTCTTAACAGAAGTAAGGGCTGTGAGGGGAGCTGCCACCTGACCGAAATTACGGATGAAACGACGATAGAAATTAGCGAAGCCCAGAAAGCGCTGCAGCTCGACGCGTGACTTAGGAACGGGCCAATCAATGACAGCCTGGACCTTAGCGGGATCCATCTTAATGCCCTCAGCGGAAATAACGGAACCGAGAAAAGGGACAGAGGCGGCATGAAAAGTGCACTTCTCAGCCTTCACATAAAGACAGTTCTCCAAAAGGCGCTGGAGGACGCGTCGCACGTGCTGAACATGAATCGAGAGAGACGGTGAAAAAATCAGGATATCGTCCATGTAAACGAAAACAAAAATGTTCAGCATGTCTCTCAGGACGTCGTTAACTAGTGCCTGAAAGACAGCTGGAGCGTTAACGAGGCCGAAAGGAAGAACCCGGTATTCAAAGTGCCCTAACGGAGTGTTAAACGCCGTCTTCCACTCGTCCCCCTCCCTGATGCGCACGAGATGGTAGGCGTTACGAAGGTCCAATTTGGTGAAAAACCTGGCTCCCTGCAGGATCTCGAAGGCCGAAGACATAAGAGGAAGCGGATAACGATTCTTAACTGTTATGTCATTCAGCCCTCGATAATCCACGCATGGGCGCAGGGACCCGTCCTTCTTCTGAACAAAAAAAAACCCCGCTCCGGCGGGAGAGGAGGAGGAGACTATGGTACCGGCGTCGAGCGAAACAGACAAATAATCCTCGAGAGCCTTACGTTCGGGAGCCGACAGAGAGTATAATCTACCCCGGGGGGAGTAGTTCCCGGAAGGAGATCAATACTACAGTCATACGACCGGTGTGGAGGGAGAGAAGTGGCCTTGGAACGACTGAACACCGTGCGCAGATCGTGATACTCCTCCGGCACCCCTGTCAAATCGCCAGGCTCCTCCTGTGAAGAAGAGACAGAGGAAACAGGAGGGATAGCAGACATTAAACAGGTCACATGACAAGAAACATTCCAGGATAGGATAGTATTACTAGACCAATTAATAGAAGGGTTATGGCGCACTAGCCAGGGATGACCCAAAACAACAGGTGTAAAAGGTGAACGAAAAATTAAAAAAGAAATGGTTTCGCTATGATTACCAGAGACAGTGAGGGTTAAAGGCAGCGTCTCACGCTGAATCTTGGGGAGAGAACTACCATCTAAAGCGAACAAGGCCGTGGGCTCCCCTAACTGTCTGAGAGGAATGTCATGTTCACGAGCCCAGGTCTCGTCCATAAAACAGCCCTCCGCCCCAGAGTCTATCAAGGCACTGCAGGAAGCAGATGAACCGGGCCAGCGGAGATGGACCGGAAAGGTAGTGCGTGATCCAGAAGGAGAGGCCTGAGTAGTTGCGCTCACCAGTAGCCCTCCTCTTACTGATGAGCTCTGGCTTTTACTGGACATGAGGTGACAAAATGACCAGCGGAGCCGCAGTAGAGACAGAGGCGATTGGTGATTCTCCGTTCCTTCTCCTTGGCCGAGATGCGGATACCCCCAGCTGCATAGGCTCAGCATCCGAGCCGGCGGAGGAGGGTGGCAGTGATGCGGCAGGTGGCAGTGATGTGGAGAGGGGAGCAACGGAGAACGCGAACTCCTTTCCACGAGCTCGGCGACGAAGATCAAACCGTCGCTCTATGCGAATAGCGAGAGCTATTAAGGAGTCCAGACTGGAAGGAACCTCCCGGGAGAGGATCTCATCCATAACCTCGACGAGGAGACCCTCCAGAAAACGAGCGAGCAAAGCCGGCTCGTTCCAGTCACTAGAGGCAGCGAGAGTGCGAAACTCAATAGAATAATCCGTTATGGATCGATTCCCCTGACATAGGGAAGACAGGGCCCTGGAAGCCTCCTCCCCAAAAACAGAACGGTCAAAAACCCGTATCATCTCCTCCTTAAAGTCCTGATACTGGTTAATACACTCAGCCCTCGCCTCCCAGATTGCCGTGCCCCACTCACGCGCCCGTCCGGTAAGGAGAGAAATGACGTAGGCGATGCGGGCTGCGCTCCTGGAGTAAGTGTTGGGCTGGAGAGAGAACACCACATCACACTGAGTGAGGAATGAGCGGCACTCAGTGGGCTCCCCAGAGTAACACGGCGGGTTGTTGATCCTGGGCTCCGGAGACTCTGAAACCCTGGAAGTGGGCGGTGGATCGAGGTGGAGTTGGAGAACCTGTCTTGTGAGGTCGGAGACTTGGACGGCCAGGGTCTCAACGGCATGTCGAGCAGCAGACAATTCCTCCTCGTGTCTGCCTAGCATCGCTCCCTGGATCTCGACGGCGGAGTGAAAAGGGTCCGGAGCCGCTGGGTCCATTCTTGGTCTGATTCTTCTGTTATGTACTTGAGTGAAGACCCAAAAGCGGTTTTAACAGAAAACAGAGTTCTTTAATGAAAAACAGGAATGGCATAAATCCTCTTCCAACGTTGTCAATGGAACAAAAAGAACGTTAGTATAGTGCAGGATGCACCTGCCAGGCAGACTCCGACAGGATAGGACAAGGTGGAAGCAAACGAGACGACAGCTTGCTTCTGGCATGAAAAACACAAACAAGAATCAGACACTGACAGTAGCAGGAACAGAGAGAGAAATAGAGACCTAATCAGAGGGGAAAGAGAACAGGTGGGAAAGAGTGAATGAGCTAGTTAGGGGAGATGTAGAACAGCTGAAGAAGGAGAGACAGAGAAGGTAACCTAAAAAGACCAGCAGAGAGAGACAGAGTGAAGAGAAAGGACAGGAACAGACATAATAAGACATGACAATAGTACTGTATCAGACTCCTACGTCATTAATTAACACACAATAAGACCTTATAGTACTGTATTAGACTCCTAAGTCATTAATTAACACACAATAAGACCTTATAGTACTGTATCAGACTCCTAAGTCATTAATTAAATAATAAGACCTTATAGTACTGTATCAGACTCCTAAGTCATTAATTAACACACAATAAGACCTTATAGTACTGTATCAGACTCCTAAGTCATTAATTAAATAATAAGACCTTATAGTACTGTATCAGACTCCTAAGTCATTAATTAACACACAATAAGACCTTATAGTACTGTATCAGACTCCTAAGTCATTAATTAACACACAATAAGACCTTATAGTACTGTATCAGACTCCTACGTCATTAATTAACACACAATAAGACCTTATAGTACTGTATCAGACTCCTAAGTCATTAATTAACACACAATAAGACCTTATAGTACTGTATCAGACTCCTAAGTCATTAATTAACACACAATAAGACCTTATAGTACTGTATCAGACTCCTAAGTCATTCATTAACACACAATAAGACCTTATAGTACTGTATCAGACTCCTACGTCATGAATTAACACACAATAAGACCTTATAGTACTGTATCAGACTCCTAAGTCATTAATTAACACCCAATAAGACCTTATAGTACTCTATCAGACTCCTAAGTCATTAATTAACACACAATAAGACCTTATAGTACTGTATCAGACTCCTACGTCATTAATTAACACACAATAAGACCTTATAGTACTGTATCAGACTCCTAAGTCATTAATTAACACACAATAAGACCTTATAGTTCTGTATCAGACTCCTAAGTCATTAATTAACACACAATAAGACCTTATAGTACTGTATCAGACTCCTACGTCATGAATAAACACACAATAAGACCTTATAGTACTGTATCAGACTCCTACGTCATTAATTAACACACAATAAGACCTTATAGTACTGTATCAGACTCCTAAGTCATTAATTAACACACAATAAGACCTTATAGTACTGTATCAGACTCCTACGTCATTAATTAACACACAATAAGACCTTATAGTTCTGTATCAGACTCCTAAGTCATTAATTAACACACAATAAGACCTTATAGTACTGTATCCGACACCTAAGTCATTAATTAACACACAATAAGACCTTATAGTACTGTATCAGACTCCTACGTCATTAATTAACACACAATAAGACCTTATAGTACTGTATCAGACTCCTACGTCATTAATTAACACACAATAAGACCTTATAGTACTGTATCAGACTCCTACGTCATTAATTAACACACAATAAGACCTTATAGTACTGTATCAGACTCCTACGTCATTAATTAACACCCAATAAGACCTTATAGTACTGTATCAGACTCCTATGTCATTAATTAACAGACAATAAAACCTTATAGTACTGTATCAGACTCCTACGTCATTAATTAACACACAATAAGACCTTATAGTACTGTATCAGACTCCTACGTCATTAATTAACACACAATAAGACCTTATAGTACTGTATCAGACTCCTAAGTCATTAATTAACACACAATAAGACCTTATAGTTCTGTATCAGACTCCTACGTCATTAATTAACACCCACTACAGTGAAGATTTAACATGAACTAACACACTACAGTGAAGATTTAACATGAACTAACACCCACTAACAAATTGTGTTGGAAAAATAGTTAACTTTGATAAACAGCCAGAAACGATAGATTTTCTGATTCAATACGAAATACAAACAAACCTAAATATGTGTTTTTGGTTGTTGAGTCAATTTGACCATTTCAAACATTTCTTCAAAAATATATATACAATGAACAAAAATATATATTCGCAACATGAAACAATTTTACTGAGTTACAATTCATAAAAGAAAATTTGTCAATTCAAATAAATTCACTAGGCCCTAATCTATGGATTTCACATGACTGGGAGTACAGATATGCATCTGTTGGTCAATGGACACCTTAAAAAACAACGGTAGGTGCGTGGATCATAAAACCAGTCAGCATCTGGTGTGACCATCGTTTGCCTAATGCAGTGGGACACATCTCCTTCACATAGAGTTGATCAGGCTGTTGACTGTGGCCTGTAGAATGTTGTCCCGCCCCTCTTCAAAAGCTGTGCGAAGTTGCTGGATATTTGCGGGAAACCGTAACACGCTGCCGTACACGTCAATCCAGAGCATCCCAAACATGCTCAATGGGTGACATGTTCGGTGAGTATGCAGGCCATGGAAGAACGGGTGCATTCTGTGTACAGATCCTTGAGACATGGGGCCGTGGTGGACATTCCTGCAGTCAGCATG
>NC_088235.1:4338147-4440541 GCF_036934945.1 Oncorhynchus masou masou
GTTGACTTGGCTTTGCCTGAGTTGACCTGAGTTTTCCTGAGGCCACTCCAGTTTACCGTCCACTAGCCTCCATCACTGTTGGTCACCTCATGTAACGTTCTCCTCCTGTGTGATGATTGTCCCCAGACGACAGTGAAGGCTGCCAGGGCCTCCTCACCGTACACTAATTACCCCAGATGTCAACGAGGCAGTATATAGACACACCTTCTGTTCTGTTGCTGTGGCAGGAAGACAATCATGAAGCATAAGTCCAATTTAGGGCTGGAACAAAAATGTGTAAGTTGATTCACCCCAGATGACAGTGCCAGGGGCTACTGAGCTACACAGAAGGAAAGGTGCTATCTAGAACCTAAAACTGTTCTTCAGCTGTCCCCACATGAGAACCCTTTCAATAAGTATTTTTGGTTCCAGGTACAAACTCTATTGTTTCCAGGTACAACCCTTTCCACAGAGGGTTCTACATGGAACCAGAGATAGTCCTACCTGAAAACAAAAAGGGTTCTACCTGGAAACAAAAAGGGTTCTCCTACATAGACAGACAAAGCACACTTTTGGAACCCTATTTTATAAGGGTGTACCAGGACCTGCCAAGGCTACTCAGTTACCAGGACCTGCCAAGGCTACTCAGTTACCAGGACCTGCCAAGGCTACTCAGTTACCAGGACCTGCCAATGCTACTCAGTCACCAGGACCAGCCAAGGCTACTCAGTTAGCAGGACCTGCCAAGGCTACTCAGTCACCAGGACCTGCCAAGGCTACTCAGTCACCAGGACCAGCCAAGGCTACTCAGTTAGCAGGACCTGCCAAGGCTACTCAGTCACCAGGACCTGCCAAGGCTACTCAGTCACCAGGACCTGCCAAGGCTACTCAGTCACCAGGACCTGCCAAGGCTACTCAGTTAGCAGGGCCTGCCAAGGCTACTCAGTTACCAGGACCTGCCAAGGCTACTCAGTCACCAGGACCAGCCAAGGCTACTCAGTTACCAGGACCTGCCAAGGCTACTCAGTCACCAGGGCCTGCCAAGGCTACTCAGTCACCAGGACCTGCCAAGGCTACTCAGTTACCAGGACCTGCCAAGGCTACTCAGTTACCAGGACCTGCCAAGGCTACTCAGTTACCAGGACCTACCAGGGGCTACTCAGTTACCAGGGCCTACCAGGGGCTACTCAGTTACCAGGGGTTACTCAGGTACCAGGGGTTACTCAGTTACCAGGGGTTACTCAGTTACCAGGGGTTACTCAGTTACCAGGGCCTACTAGGGGCTATTCAGTTACCAGGGGCTACTCAGTTACCAGGGGTTACTCAGGTACCAGGGGTTACTCAGTTACCAGGGGCTACTCAGTTACTAGGGGTTACTCAGTTACCGGGGGCTACTCAGTTACCAGGGGTTACTCAGTTACCGGGGGCTACTCAGTCACCAGGGACTACTCAGTTACCAGGGGTTACTCAGTTACCAGGGGCTACTCAGTTACCGGGGATTACTCAGTTACCAAGGACTACTCAGTCACCAGGGACTACTCAGTTACCAGGGGTTACTCAGTTACCAGGGGCTACTCAGTTACCAGGGGTTACTCAGTTACCGGGGGCTACTCAGTTACCGGCGGTTACTCAGTTACCAAGGACTACTCAGTCACCAGGGACTACTCAATTACCAGGGGTTACTCAGTTACCAAGGGATAATCAGCTACCGGGGGTTACTCAGTTACCAAGGACTACTCAGTTACCAGAGGATACCCAGTTACCAGGGGCTACTCAGTTACCAAGGACTACTCAGTTACCAGAGGATACCCAGTTACCAGGGGTTACTCAGTTACCAGGGGCTACTCAGTTACCGAGGGTGACTCAGTTACCAATGACTACTCAGTTACCAAGGACTACTGAGTTACCAGGGACTACTCAGTTACCGGGGGCTATTCAGTTACAGGGAGCTACTCAGTTACCAGGGGTTACTCGGTTACCGGGGGCTACTCAGTTACCGGGGGTTACTCATTTACCAGGGACTACTCAGTTACCAGGGGTTACTTAGTTTCCAGGGACTACTCAGTTACCAGGGGCTACTCAGTTACCAAGGACTACTCAGTTATCAGGGCCTGCCAAAGCTACTCAGTTAGCAGGGCCTGCCAAGGCGACTCAGTTAGCAGGGCCTGCCAAGGCTACTCAGTTATCAGGGCCTGGCAAGGCTACTCAGTTATCAGGGCCTGGCAAGGCTACTCAGTTAGCAGGGCCTGCCAAGGCTACTCAGTTAGCCGGGCCTGCCAAGGCTACTCAGTTATCAGGGCCTGCCAAGGCTACTCAGTTAGCAGGGCCTGCCAAGGCTACTCAGTTAGCAGGGCCTGCCAAGGCTACTCAGTTAGCAGGGCTTGACAAGGCTACTCAGTTAGCAGGGCCTGACAAGGCTACTCAGTTAGCAGGGCCTGCCAAGGCTACTCAGTTAGCAGGGCCTGCCAAGGCTACTCAGTTAGCAGGGCCTGCCAAGGCTACTCAGCTCAGTCACTGTAATTCAGCTAGTCTGATGGATGTAAACCAGGCAGATGGGTGTCACAACTAATCTCTTTACAGCAACGTCTCTGTCCATCTGGGTCCAGTCTCGTAGCTTTATGGAATATGTCAATCAAATCTGAGAGAGGAGAGAGACAGAGAGAGAAGGAGAGAGGAGAGAGACAGGGAGTGAGAGAGAGGGAGAGAGGAGAGAGACAGAGAGACAGAGAGTGAGAGAGAGGAGAGAGACAGACAGAAGAGAGAGAGAGATGAGATAGACAGAGAGAGAGAGAGATGAGATAGACAGAGAGAGAGAGAGAAAGGAGAGAGAGAGAGAGAGAGAGGAGAGAGGAGAGAGACAGAGAGAGGAGAGAGAGAGGAGAGAGAGAGAGAGACAGAGAGAGAGACAGAGAGAGAGACAGAGAGAGAGAAGAGAGAGACAGAGAGAGAGAGGTAAATGGGGGCGTTACACCAGTTTAATTTGCTACTCCTGTTGGAAACGTTGTTCCAGCAGACAGACTCGAACTGACTGGCCTCTGTATTATCTGCCTCTGCTATTCAACAATGGATGAGGTTGCAATGTCAGAACTAGCCACATGGTGGTGCATTCACCTTGCACTGCACTACATGGCAGATAACGTAGCAGACTCCACGAGGAGACTTGCTAACAAGATCAACCATCATGAGAAAGATATGGCTGAATGATGTCTTTATGTGATGCTATATTCAAGGAGGAAAAATCTAACTCTTAGACTAACGCTCTGTGATTACTAGTATTCCTGTGTGTGTGTCCCAAACTCTCTCCCTCTATAGCTGCTTCACTCGCAGTGAACTAAACTGAACAAAAATGTCAACACATCACGCATCAATTTCAGTTCATATGAGGGAATCAGTCAATTGAGAAAAATTCATTAGACACTAATCTATGGATTTTACATGACTGGGAATACAGATATGCATCTGTTGGTCACAGATACCTTAAACAAAATGGGCCTCACAATGGGCCTCAGGATCTTGTCACGGTATCTCTGTGCATTAAAATTACCATTGATAAAATGCAATTGTGTTCGTTGTCCCCCATACACGTGGTCTGCGGTTGTGAGACCAGTCAAACGTAAGGCCCAAATTCTCTAAAACAATGTTGGGGGTGGCATGTGGTAGAGAAATTAACATGAAATTCTCTGGCAACAGCTCTGGAGGACATTCCTGCAGTCAGCATGCCAATTGCACGCTCCCTCAAAACTTGAGGCATCTGTGGCTGTGTGTTTTGTGACAAAACTGCACATATTAGAGTGGCCTTTTATGGTCCACCAGCACAAGGTGCACCTGTGTAATGATTGTGCCATTTAATCAGCTTCTTGATATGCCACACCTGTCATGTGGATGGATTTTCTTGACACAGAAGAAATGCTCACTAACAAGGATGTAAACTCATTTGTACACAAAGTTGAAGAGAAATAAGCTTTTTATGCGTTTGGAACATTTCTAGGATCTGTTATTTCAACTCATGAAACGTGGGACCAACACTTTACATGTTGAGTTTATATTTTTGTTCAGTGTCGTTTCAGCAGGAAGTGGGTTTTGGTGTGGAGCCTTGAGTCATATGCCTGTGCCTTTCTGACACATACCAGATCTTACTACACCTGGATAGGTATTACACCTATCAGCCAACCACATCACATGTTATAGCAATCTGTCAGTCGATGACACAGTCGACCAGTGACTAAAGAGGGCTTTTCACACTACTGAGACGAACCAAGCTGACTCAAACCAACTGCATAGTCAGCCAGCCTGGTCTCAGAGCATTTCGTATTATTCTGCACATAGATCCGAAAATATGACACACTCCATTTAGTATGATATGCTGCGTTTGGTATGGTCAAATAAGAGAGAGGGTGGGTGGGTGTACGTAAAAAAAAAGGAGTTTCGAATCTCGTCACAGACAACTTTCGCATTTTACCGAATAAGCAACTTTTCAAATACTTACTACTTTTTAGCTACTTTGCAACTACTTAACTAACCCTTCCCCTAACCATAACTCTTTAACCTAACTCCTAATCTTAACCTCTAGCCCAGCTTAACCCTTACATTAGCCACCTATCTAGAATTCGTAACATATCATACTAAACGGTGCGTACTGGATTTCCATACAGAACAATACGTAATGCTCTGAGACCAGGTTGAGTTATCCAACACAGTGGCTGGAACCTTGCTAAAAAGGACCATGTGAAAACAGCTCTGTAGCTCAGTTGGTAGAGCATGGTGCTTCCAAGATAGTGGGACCACCCATACATAAAACGCAGAACATTTATTCATGACAATAAAAAGCTTTTGTTAGAAGTGTCTTCTCAATGGAACATATATGAAAGTCAGCCCAGTACATCTCAGTTTGGCTTATAGTGTGAATTAGAAATAAAAGTGTTCACACATCAGTAGGGCTCAGTGTCTGTTTTTAAAAGTTCCTCCTGAGATTTGGCTGGGTGAAGGAATGGTGAAAGTCTATAGGTTTCCATCTAATTAGCGACAGATTTTCAATACGAATATTCGAAAAAAATCGGCATAAAAAAATATGCGCATTTTCCATTAAATTGACATGTGGATAAAAGGCTGTGCGTGATGACATAGCGCACATTAAAATAACTTATGCTGTTAAATTCCTGTGTATCGAATAAAAATGGTTTCTCACAAAAAAATATTGCGTTATATAGCGAGTGTGCCCAGTGTCGTGTATTCATGGATACCAAGGGAAGCCAGTCGTCCCTCAAAAATAAAAAATAAAAATAAACAAGTCATCTTTCATCTCTCTGTGTTTATAATTTTCCTTCACTTTGCAAGAGGCTGAATGTTTCTCCCTGGATACAGCATCCTAGTGAGCTAAACAGCGCCCCCTCTGTCCATGTATGTGTAGGCCATCTATCTGATGCTGTCTGGTCATAAAGAGTATGACACTGTTGCCATCTGTAGCATAATACATCATGCTCATTGAATGCACTTGGCCTCCCTTGATTAAAAAATAGTATAAAATAATAGCCAATCAGTGTTAAGCTAAACTGAGTGTCAATTGTAGCCCATTAGAATTGTCTTCACGCCTATCACATCACATCAAGAGAAATACATAATTGACAGAAACAACTTGAATTGTTGCCTGTTGTGTTGCTGTTGTCCTCTGGTGGCTAGCTAGCGAAAATTGGCCCTTTCCTAAATTAGCTATGGATTGAGATAGCGATTTTGACGTGTGATTTGACTTAATTCTCCGTATTGGCCAATGATTATATAATGGCGATTCTGATCCAACCATAAATTCATACATTGTGCCCATGGACTGAGAGGATGGAAGTTCAATATGTAGGTAGACGTAGAAGGCTAATGTTAACTAGCTAACGTTGCCCATGAAAGGAAGTTGTGCTAACAATCAAGCATTTTAGCCAGGTAGTGTAGAACAACAAAACATTTAAGTGTGTACTGTATGACAGTACTGTATCACAACACATGGGTGGTTTTTCTGGCTTGGCTTCCCCAGAGATTTTACCCACGCACCTCTACTGAGTGTGCCGACTGTATTGGCACGTACACTCTTGCCAACAGACTGTATTGGCAGAATTTAAAATAAAATAAAAATTAAATATGGAAAGTTTACTGACGTGTTCTATTTCCATCAGGTTTGTCTTGACATTTTTATCCGACATGTTGGCTACTTTACTCGCATAAAAAGATCGGATGGAAACCTGGTTACTAATCAGGATTCCATTCCTCATCTGGGGACACATTTTCATGTGAATATTCAAATATCTGCACAAAGCAAATAAATAGGTTAATTTTCCTACCAGTGGTGTGTTTCCACCAGTTGAGTAAAATAGAAAGTTCAATGTTAAAGTTCAATGTGTTTCAATGGCATTTTCAACGCTACTGATTTTGTCACAGTAACTGTTGTGTTAACTGTATTGGAAGGTGTGCTCTAGCCAACAGACTGTATTGGAAGGTGTGCTCTAGCCAACAGACTGTATTGGAAAGTGTGCTCAAGCCAACAGACTGCATTGGAAAGTGTGCTCGAGCCAACAGACTGTATTGGAAAGTGTGCTCTAGCCAACAGACTGTATTGGAAAGTGTGCTCTAGCCAACAGACTGCATTGGAAGGTGTGCTCTAGCCAGCAGACTGCATTGGAAAGTGTGCTCGAGCCAACAGACTGTAATGGAAAGTGTGCTCCAGCCAACAGACTGCATTGGAAGGTGTGCTCTAGCCAGCAGACTGTATTGGAAAGTGTGCTCGAGCCAACAGACTGTAATGGAAAGTGTGCTCCAGCCAACAGACTGCATTGGAAGGTGTGCTCGAGCCAACAGACTGTATTGGAAAGTGTGCTCAAGCCAACAGACTGTATTGGAAAGTGTGCTCGAGCCAACAGACTGTAATGGAAAGTGTGCTCGAGCCAACAGAATGTATTGGAAAGTGTGCTCTAACCAACAGACTGTATTGGAAAGTGTGCTCTAGCCAACAGACTGTATTGGAAAGTGTGCTCTAGCCAACAGACTGTATTGGAAAGTGTGCTCAAGCCAACAGACTGCATTGGAAGGTGTGCTCTAGCCAACATACTGTATTGGAAGGTGTGCTCTAGCCAACAGACTGTATTGGAAAGTGTGCTCAAGCCAACAGACTGCATTGGAAGGTGTGCTCTAGCCAACAGACTGTATTGGAAGGTGTGCTCTAGCCAACAGACTGTATTGGAAAGTGTGCTCTAGCCAACAGACTGTATTGGAAAGTGTGCTCTAGCCAACAGACTGTATTGGAATGTGTGCTCTAGCCAACAGACTGTATTGGAAGGTGTGCTCTAGCCAACAGACTGTATAGGAAAGTGTGCTCTAGCCAACAGACTGTATTGGAAAGTGTGCTCTAGCCAACAGACTGTATTGGAAAGTGTGCTCTAGCCAACAGACTGTATTGGAAAGTGTGCTCTAGCCAACAGACTGTATTGGAAGGTGTGCTCGAGCCAACAGACTGCATTGGAAGGTGTGCTCTAGCCAACAGACTGTATTGGAATGTGTGCTCTAGCCAACAGACTGTATTGGAAGGTGTGCTCTAGCCAACAGACTGTATTGGAAGGTGTGCTCGAGCCAACAGACTGTATTGGAAGGTGTGCTCTAGCCAACAGACTGTATTGGAAGGTGTGCTAGAGCCAACAGACTGTATTGGAAAGTGTGCTCTAGCCAACAGACTGTATTGGAAAGTGTGCTCAAGCCAACAGACTGTATTGGAAAGTGTGCTCAAGCCAACAGACTGCATTGGAAGGTGTGCTCTAGCCAACAGACTGTATTGGAAAGTGTGCTCTAGCCAACAGACTGTATTGGAAAGTGTGCTCTAGCCAACATACTGTATTGGAAAGGGTGCTCGAGCCAACAGACTGTATTGGAAAGTGTGCTCCAGCCAACAGACTGCATTGGAAGGTGTGCTCTAGCCAACAGACTGTATTGGAAAGTGTGTTCTAGCCAACAGACTGTATTGGAAAGTGTGCTCGAGCCAACAGACTGTATTGGAAAGTGTGCTCCAGCCAACAGACTGCATTGGAAGGTGTGCTCTAGCCAACAGACTGTATTGGAAAGTGTGCTCTAGCCAACATACTGTATTGGAAAGGGTGCTCGAGCCAACAGACTGTATTGGAAAGTGTGCTCCAGCCAACAGACTGCATTGGAAGGTGTGCTCTAGCCAACAGACTGTATTGGAAAGTGTGTTCTAGCCAACATACTGTATTGGAAAGGGTGCTCGAGCCAACAGACTGTATTGGAAAGTGTGCTCCAGCCAACAGACTGCATTGGAAGGTGTGCTCTAGCCAACAGACTGTATTGGAAAGTGTGTTCTAGCCAACAGACTGTATTGGAAAGTGTGCTCTAGCCAACATACTGTATTGGAAAGGGTGCTCGAGCCAACAGACTGTATTGGAAAGTGTGCCCCAGCCAACAGACTTCATTGGAAGGTGTGCTCTAGCCAACAGAATGTATTGGAAAGTGTGCTCTAGCCAACAGACTGTATTGGAAAGTGTGCTCAAGCCAACAGACTGTATTGGAAAGTGTGCTCAAGCCAACAGACTGCATTGGAAGGTGTGCTCTAGCAAACAGACTGTATTGGAAAGTGTGCTCTAGCCAACAGACTGTATTGGAAAGTGTGCTCTAGCCAACATACTGTATTGGAAAGTGTGTTCTAGCCAACATACTGTATTGGAAAGGGTGCTCGAGCCAACAGACTGTATTGGAAAGTGTGCTCCAGCCAACAGACTGCATTGGAAGGTGTGCTCTAGCCAACAGACTGTATTGGAAAGTGTGTTCTAGCCAACAGACTGTATTGGAAAGTGTGCTCTAGCCAACATACTGTATTGGAAAGGGTGCTCGAGCCAACAGACTGTATTGGAAAGTGTGCTCCAGCCAACAGACTTCATTGGAAGGTGTGCTCTAGCCAACAGAATGTATTGGAAAGTGTGCTCTAGCCAACAGACTGTATTGGAAAGTGTGCTCAAGCCAACAGACTGCATTGGAAGGTGTGCTCTAGCCAACAGACTGTATTGGAAGGTGTGCTCTAGCCAACAGACTGTATTGGAAAGTGTGCTCTAGCCAACAGACTGTATTGGAAAGTGTGCTCTAGCCAACAGACTGTATTGGAATGTGTGCTCTAGCCAACAGACTGTATTGGAAGGTGTGCTCTAGCCAACAGACTGTATAGGAAAGTGTGCTCTAGCCAACAGACTGTATTGGAAAGTGTGCTCTAGCCAACAGACTGTATTGGAAAGTGTGCTCTAGCCAACAGACTGTATTGGAAAGTGTGCTCTAGCCAACAGACTGTATTGGAAGGTGTGCTCGAGCCAACAGACTGCATTGGAAGGTGTGCTCTAGCCAACAGACTGTATTGGAATGTGTGCTCTAGCCAACAGACTGTATTGGAAGGTGTGCTCTAGCCAACAGACTGTATTGGAAGGTGTGCTCGAGCCAACAGACTGTATTGGAAGGTGTGCTCTAGCCAACAGACTGTATTGGAAGGTGTGCTAGAGCCAACAGACTGTATTGGAAAGTGTGCTCTAGCCAACAGACTGTATTGGAAAGTGTGCTCAAGCCAACAGACTGTATTGGAAAGTGTGCTCAAGCCAACAGACTGCATTGGAAGGTGTGCTCTAGCCAACAGACTGTATTGGAAAGTGTGCTCTAGCCAACAGACTGTATTGGAAAGTGTGCTCTAGCCAACATACTGTATTGGAAAGGGTGCTCGAGCCAACAGACTGTATTGGAAAGTGTGCTCCAGCCAACAGACTGCATTGGAAGGTGTGCTCTAGCCAACAGACTGTATTGGAAAGTGTGTTCTAGCCAACAGACTGTATTGGAAAGTGTGCTCGAGCCAACAGACTGTATTGGAAAGTGTGCTCCAGCCAACAGACTACATTGGAAGGTGTGCTCTAGCCAACAGACTGTATTGGAAAGTGTGCTCTAGCCAACATACTGTATTGGAAAGGGTGCTCGAGCCAACAGACTGTATTGGAAAGTGTGCTCCAGCCAACAGACTGCATTGGAAGGTGTGCTCTAGCCAACAGACTGTATTGGAAAGTGTGTTCTAGCCAACATACTGTATTGGAAAGGGTGCTCGAGCCAACAGACTGTATTGGAAAGTGTGCTCCAGCCAACAGACTGCATTGGAAGGTGTGCTCTAGCCAACAGACTGTATTGGAAAGTGTGTTCTAGCCAACAGACTGTATTGGAAAGTGTGCTCTAGCCAACATACTGTATTGGAAAGGGTGCTCGAGCCAACAGACTGTATTGGAAAGTGTGCTCCAGCCAACAGACTTCATTGGAAGGTGTGCTCTAGCCAACAGAATGTATTGGAAAGTGTGCTCTAGCCAACAGACTGTATTGGAAAGTGTGCTCAAGCCAACAGACTGTATTGGAAAGTGTGCTCAAGCCAACAGACTGCATTGGAAGGTGTGCTCTAGCAAACAGACTGTATTGGAAAGTGTGCTCTAGCCAACAGACTGTATTGGAAAGTGTGCTCTAGCCAACATACTGTATTGGAAAGTGTGTTCTAGCCAACATACTGTATTGGAAAGGGTGCTCGAGCCAACAGACTGTATTGGAAAGTGTGCTCCAGCCAACAGACTGCATTGGAAGGTGTGCTCTAGCCAACAGACTGTATTGGAAAGTGTGTTCTAGCCAACAGACTGTATTGGAAAGTGTGCTCTAGCCAACATACTGTATTGGAAAGGGTGCTCGAGCCAACAGACTGTATTGGAAAGTGTGCTCCAGCCAACAGACTTCATTGGAAGGTGTGCTCTAGCCAACAGAATGTATTGGAAAGTGTGCTCTAGCCAACAGACTGTATTGGAAAGTGTGCTCAAGCCAACAGACTGTATTGGAAAGTGTGCTCAAGCCAACAGACTGCATTGGAAGGTGTGCTCTAGCCAACAGACTGTATTGGAAAGTGTGCTCTAGCCAACAGACTTTATTGGAAAGTGTGCTCTAGCCAACATACTGTATTGGAAAGGGTGCTCGAGCCAACAGGTTCTCAGTGTTCTCATGGTTCTCAGTGTTCTCATGGTATTTCACTAAAACATTGGTTCTGCGTGAATGAGTCATTCAATGGTTCTCAACATAAGCATTACAAGTGTTGTCAGTTTTGAGTTTTATCAAAGGCGTTCCACTGTGAAGCTGGTCCATGTTGAGGCTGTTCTGAGGGCAAAAGGGGGCGCCACTCAATATGAGGAAGGTGTTCCTATTGTTTTGTCCACTCAGTGTACACCACTTACATATGAACAAAGAGCCAAGGTGACAAAAAAAATGTATCTGGGTCGGACTGAGCAAACAGTCATCTTCAGCTTGGCCTCCACTTCTGGGAATCTAGGTGTGTGTGTGCGTGCGTGTGTGTGTGAGCGTGTGTGTGTGTAGAGTATGCAAGTATGTTTCGGTTTCTCAAGAACAGGAAACTCCCTTCAACCACACACACACACACACACACACACACACACACACACACACACACACACACACACACACACACACACACACACACACACACACACACACACACACACACACACACACACACACACACACACACAGTGATTCAGAGAGAGGAGCAGGTGTTAATGAGATATGCTCATCTATGAAAAGCCAACTGACATTAACTCTCGAGGTGCTGACCTCTTACACCATCTACAGCCACTGTGATTATCATTTGACCCCGTTGGTCTTCTATGAACATTTTAACACCTCAATCTGGCCTTAATGGCCATTTAGTCTTATAATCTCCGGCACAGCCAGAAGAGGACTGGCCACCCCTCAGAGCCTGGTTCCTCTCTACCCAGTACATCCAGAAGAGGACTGGTCACCCCTCAGAGCCTGGTTCCTCTCTACCCAGTACAGCCAGGAGAGGACTGGCCACCCCTCAGAGCCTGGTTCCTCTCTACCCAGTACAGCCAGGAGAGGACTGGCCACCCCTCAGAGCCTGGTTCCTCTCTACCCAGTACAGCCAGAAGAGGACTGGTCACCCCTCAGAGCCTGGTTCCTCTCTACCCAGTACAGCCAGAAGAGGACTGGTCACCCCTCAGAGCCTGGTTCCTCTCTACCCAGTACAGCCAGAAGAGGACTGGCCACCCCTCAGAGCCTGGTTCCTCTCTACCCAGTACAGCCAGAAGAGGACTGGCCACCCCTCAGAGCCTGGTTCCTCTCTACCCAGTACAGCCAGGAGAGGACTGGCCACATCTCAGAGCCTGGTTCCTCTCTACCCAGTACAGCCAGGAGAGGACTGGCCACCCCTCAGAGCCTGGTTACTCTCTACCCAGTACAGCCAGAAGAGGACTGGCCACATCTCAGAGCCTGGTTCCTCTCTAGGTTTCTTCCAAGGTTCCTGCTTTTCTTAACCACTGTGGCTCTCCAACTGCATTGCTTGCTCTCTGGGGTTTAAGGCTTGGTTTCTGTACTTTGTGACCACGGCTGTTGTAAAGAAGGGCTCTGTAAATACATTTGATTGATTGATGGATGGTTGCAGCTGGCAGGCATATGTGTCTGCTGTATAGTTAAACCTATCACAGTTTGGAGGACGCGGTTAACGCCTGTATGTCTGCTAAATGTTTGCATAATAGGAACCTACGGTACAACAAGCTCCAGACTCACCACATGCTCTCCCAGCACTACCTACCACTACGTCTATACGTTACAATCTGCTTAGATCGTCCCATCAATTGGTCATCTGCTTAAAAATACATAGTACATAATAATTAGGGTTAAGTGCCTTGCTCAAGGGCACATAGATATTTTCCATTTGTCTGCTAGGCTATTGGAACTAGCAACGTTTCACTACTGGCCCGATACTCTAACGTCTAGCTAGGCTACCTACCACCCTTCACCACAAATGACGCGGTCTAGATTCCCACATTTGGGGAATTCGAGTGTGATGGCCGAGCCTCACCCTGGCTGAATCTCCTAGGTGACCAAGGTGTCTCCACTCCCAGGTAAGTCATTTTTTTAATTACATTTTTATTGAACGAGGCAAGTCAGTTAAGAACAAATTCTTGTTCACAATGACGGCCTTCCCCTGGCCCAATCTTAACCTGGACGACGCTGGGCCAATCATGCACCGCCGTATGGGACTCCCAATCAGGGCCGGTTGTGATACAGCCTGGAATTTAACCGAGGTTTGTAGTGAGATACAGTGCCTTAGACTGCTGCGCCACTCGGGAGCCCAGTAACCAGTGTTTGTTATATCCAGCCTGTTGCTCAGCAACAAGCCAGACTTGTTAATTCCTTGAACGAGCTCCATGACGGAGCCTGGGTGGAAATGAGAGGTTGATTGTATTATCGGCTAAATAAAGCCTGTGTGCCAAAGCCAGGCAGATCGCTCAAGATTGACATCGAAATTGGACGTCTGTCCATGTCCTGAGAACATCGGGAAATGCCTTCAGAACCAGCCACTAGGGGGCAACAGTGAGCGCTATTGCCATTAAGTATGTTTGGGTTTTCCTAGGGCATTGTAGACGGGGGTGGTGAATGGGCGTAAATCCATGACCCCGGATCAGATGGTCGTGTGTTTGGAATGAATGACTAATGAATGTTTTGACCTTATCCTAAACCTTAACTCTCTACCTCGATATTTGACGTTTGGAGAAATGTGCAAAAACGTCTAATTCTGTAGTGAGAATGTGAGAGCTTGTTGACCTTAGCATGGGACACTACTAGCCACACACGCACACGGAAGCACACACACGCATGTATGCACGCAAGTTCACACACACAAACACACACACACACGCCTAAATACATACACACACACAAGCCTAAATACATACACACACACAAACACAACACACACACGCCTAAATACATATATACACACACACACAAACACACTACTCTGGAGTCAGAAAGGTTGTCTTAGTTTGTGGCGCTCCTGCCTGGTGCCCTATAGACCACTGTAGTCTAGTACAGGAACAGCCTTTAGCCAAACACAGACGACAGTAAACAACTAACAGGCAGTATGCAGTCTGGATGTCACAAGGGGAAAATACATGTACGCTCCTCCAGACTGAACGTCAATGAGCTTTGCTTGTTTTTCTCTGGTAGAGAAGTGTCACGGACTGAGAACGCTAGCAGTGTTTTACAGAGCACAAAATACAACATGTAACTCTTCTCAGATCCATACCTCTCTTCTTAGAAGCTCAGGCTGCGTTTACACAGGCAGCTCAGCTTTGATCTGGTGCCCAATTATTGGCAGAAGAGGGTGATCTGATTGGTCAAAAGACCAATTAGTGGAAATTGGAATTCCTGTATAAACGCAGCCTTACAGACAGGCAGACAGACAGACAGATGGACAGACTGATGGACAGATAGGCAGAAGAAGAGACAGAAGGAAAGGTAGACAGACAGACAGACAGACAGAAGGAAAGGTAGACAGACAGACAGACAGACAGACAGACAGACAGACAGACAGACAGACAGACAGACAGAAGGAAAGGTAGACAGACAGACAGACAGAAGGAAAGGTAGACAGACAGACAGACAGAAGGAAAGGTAGACAGACAGACGGACGGACAGACAGACAGATAGGCAGACAGACAGACAGACAGACAGACAGACAGACAGACAGGCAGACAGACAGACAGACAGACAGACAGACAGATAGGCAGACAGATAGGCAGACAGACAGATAGGCAGACAGACAGACAGACAGACAGACAGACAGGCAGACGAAGAGACAGAAGGGAAGGTAGACAGACAGACTATATAGACAATATATGTTTATACTTTATTCATGTATACGGCTGACTCCTGATATGTGCAACAGCTTAGGACTGTCCTGCAGGGGTTGATATTCAACAGGATAACACTGGCTTAGGACTGTCCTGCAGGGGTTTAGATTCAACAGGATAACACTGGCTTAGGACTGTCCTGCAGGGGTTGATATTCAACAGGATAACACTGGCTTAGGACTGTCCTGCAGGGGTTGATATTCAACAGGATAACACTGGCTTAGGATAACACTGGCTTAGGACTGTCCTGCAGGGGTTTAGATTCAACAGGATAACACTGGCTTAGGACTGTCCTGCAGGGGTTGATATTCAACAGGATAACACTGGCTTAGGACTGTCCTGCAGGGGTTTAGATTCAACAGGATAACACTGGCTTAGGACTGTCCTGCAGGGGTTGATATTCAACAGGATAACACTGGCTTAGGACTGTCCTGCAGGGGTTGATATTCAACAGGATAACACTGGCTTAGGACTGTCCTGCAGGGGTTTAGATTCAACAGGATAACACTGGCTTAGGACTGTCCTGCAGGGGTTTAGATTCAACAGGATAACACTGGCTTAGGACTGTCCTGCAGGGGTTTAGATTCAACAGGATAACACTGGCTTAGGACTGTCCTGCAGGGGTTTAGATTCAACAGGATAACACTGGCTTAGGACTGTCCTGCAGGGGTTTAGATTCAACAGGATAACACTGGCTTAGGACTGTCCTGCAGGGGTTTAGATTCAACAGGATAACACTGGCTTAGGACTGTCCTGCAGGGGTTTAGATTCAACAGGATAACACTGGCTTAGGACTGTCCTGCAGGGGTTTAGATTCAACAGGATAACACTGGCTTAGGACCGTCCTGCAGGGGTTTAGATTTAACAGGATAACACTGGCTTAGGACTGTCCTGCAGGGGTTTAGATTCAACAGGATAACACTGGCTTAGGGCTGTCCTGCAGGGGTTTAGATTCAACAGGATAACACTGGCTTAGGACTGTCCTGCAGGGGTTTAGATTCAACAGGATAACACTGGCTTAGGACTGTCCTGCAGGGGTTTAGATTCAACAGGATAACACTGGCTTAGGACTGTCCTGCAGGGGTTTAGATTCAACAGGATAACACTGGCTTAGGGCTGTCCTGCAGGGGTTTAGATTCAACAGGATAACACTGGCTTAGGACTGTCCTGCAGGGGTTTAGATTCAACAGGATAACACTGGCTTAGGACTGTCCTGCAGGGGTTTAGATTCAACAGGATAACACTGGCTTAGGACTGTCCTGCAGGGGTTTAGATTCAACAGGATAACACTGGCTTAGGACTGTCCTGCAGGGGTTTAGATTCAACAGGATAACACTGGCTTAGGACTGTCCTGCAGGGGTTTAGATTCAACAGGATAACACTGGCTTAGGACTGTCCTGCAGGGGTTTAGATTCAACAGGATAACACTGGCTTAGGACTGTCCTGCAGGGGTTTAGATTCAACAGGATAACACTGGCTTAGGACTGTCCTGCAGGGGTTTAGATTCAACAGGATAACACTGGCTTAGGACTGTCCTGCAGGGGTTTAGATTCAACAGGATAACACTGGCTTAGGACTGTCCTGCAGGGGTTTAGATTCAACAGGATAACACTGGCTTAGGACTGTCCTGCAGGGGTTTAGATTCAACAGGATAACACTGGCTTAGGACTGTCCTGCAGGGGTTTAGATTCAACAGGATAACACTGGCTTAGGACTGTCCTGCAGGGGTTTAGATTCAACAGGATAACACTGGCTTAGGACTGTCCTGCAGGGGTTTAGATTCAACAGGATAACACTGGCTTAGGACTGTCCTGCAGGGGTTTAGATTCAACAGGATAACACTGGCTTAGGACTGTCCTGCAGGGGTTTAGATTCAACAGGATAACACTGGCTTAGGACTGTCCTGCAGGGGTTTAGATTCAACAGGATAACACTGGCTTAGGACTGTCCTGCAGGGGTTTAGATTCAACAGGATAACACTGGCTTAGGACTGTCCTGCAGGGGTTTAGATTCAACAGGATAACACTGGCTTAGGACTGTCCTGCAGGGGTTTAGATTCAACAGGATAACACTGGCTTAGGGCTGTCCTGCAGGGGTTTAGATTCAACAGGATAACACTGGCTTAGGACTGTCCTGCAGGGGTTTAGATTCAACAGGATAACACTGGCTTAGGACTGTCCTGCAGGGGTTTAGATTCAACAGGATAACACTGGCTTAGGACTGTCCTGCAGGGGTTTAGATTCAACAGGATAACACTGGCTTAGGGCTGTCCTGCAGGGGTTTAGATTCAACAGGATAACACTGGCTTAGGACTGTCCTGCAGGGGTTTAGATTCAACAGGATAACACTGGCTTAGGACTGTCCTGCAGGGGTTTAGATTCAACAGGATAACACTGGCTTAGGACTGTCCTGCAGGGGTTTAGATTCAACAGGATAACACTGGCTTAGGACTGTCCTGCAGGGGTTTAGATTCAACAGGATAACACTGGCTTAGGACTGTCCTGCAGGGGTTTAGATTCAACAGGATAACACTGGCTTAGGACTGTCCTGCAGGGGTTTAGATTCAACAGGATAACACTGGCTTAGGACTGTCCTGCAGGGGTTTAGATTCAACAGGATAACACTGGCTTAGGACTGTCCTGCAGGGGTTTAGATTCAACAGGATAACACTGGCTTAGGACTGTCCTGCAGGGGTTTAGATTCAACAGGATAACACTGGCTTAGGACTGTCCTGCAGGGGTTTAGATTCAACAGGATAACACTGGCTTAGGACTGTCCTGCAGGGGTTTAGATTCAACAGGATAACACTGGCTTAGGACTGTCCTGCAGGGGTTTAGATTCAACAGGATAACACTGGCTTAGGACTGTCCTGCAGGGGTTTAGATTCAACAGGATAACACTGGCTTAGGACTGTCCTGCAGGGGTTGATATTCAACAGGATAACACTGGCTTAGGACTGTCCTGCAGGGGTTTAGATTCAACAGGGTAACACTGGCTTAGGACTGTCCTGCAGGGGTTTAGATTCAACAGGATAACACTGGCTTAGGACTGTCCTGCATGGGTTTAGATTCAACAGGATAACACTGGCTTAGGACTGTCCTGCAGGGGTTTAGATTCAACAGGATAACACTGGCTTAGGACTGTCCTGCAGGGGTTTAGATTCAACAGGATAACACTGGCTTAGGACTGTCCTGCAGGGGTTTAGATTCAACAGGATAACACTGGCTTAGGACTGTCCTGCATGGGTTTAGATTCAACAGGATAACAGTCTAGTCGGCCACATTTGCACTCATCCAATGTGAACTCATCAGTTGACTGTACTTAAACCACATCCGTTTGTGACTGCTGCTCTTTGAATTGGAGACTGTTTAACTGAACTGCACACTGTTCCTGTAACAGATGTGGAGTTGACAGTACTGAGGGCTTCTCTAACTTCCCCTTTCTCTTGTTGCTTTAGAGCAGGCCTGGGCAACTTCAGTCCTCAGGGGCCTGATTGGTGTCACCGTTTTGCCCCAGTCCCAGCTAACACACCTGCATCCAATAATCAACTAATCAGTTTAGAATGTAATTAGTTTAATCAGGTGTGTTTACTAGGATGGAGGGAAAGTGTGCCACCCAATCAGGGCCCGGAGGACTGGAGTTGTCCAGGCCTGCTCATACTCAATAAGCAGACCCGGACACAGAACGGGCTCAATACGACCAAATATGTATTTATTTTGTTGTAAAAAAAAAAATGTTTTAAAGGAATTTGTTCGGGAACACACATAAGACATGGAAAATGTGTAGAATTGCAGGAAATTAGCTTTAAAACTGCACATGTTTCTCTGTGACAACAAGAGAGGTGTGAACAGTTTGAATAGTTTGGGGTCATGTGGGTTGTGAGGTGGGAGGGGTTTGTTACTACGCCAACAAATGACTATATCCATCCGGACCAGGACATTTGTGTGAGGTGGGAGGGGTTTGTTACCCAGCTCTCAGACTGTTTATGCATCTCAAAGGGAGCCCTATTCCCTACATAGTGCACTACTATAGACCAGGGCCCACAGTGCACTACTATAGACCAGGGCCTACAGTGCACTACTATAGACCAGGGCCTACAGTGCACTACTATAGACCAGGGCCCACAGTGCACTACTATAGACCAGGGCCCACAGTGCACTACTATAGACCAGGGCCCATAGTGCACTACTATAGACCAGGGCCCACAGTGCACTACTATAGACCAGGGCCTACAGTGCACTACTATAGACCAGGGCCCACAGTGCACTACTATAGACCAGGGCCTACAGTGCACTACTATAGACCAGGGCCCACAGTGCACTACTATAGACCAGGGCCCACAGTGCACTACTATAGACCAGGGCCTACAGTGCACTACTATAGACCAGGGCCCACAGTGCACTACTATAGACCAGGGCCTACAGTGCACTACTATAGACCAGGGCCCACAGTTCACTACTATAGACCAGGGCCCACAGTGCACTACTATAGACCAGGGCCCACAGTGCACTACTATAGACCAGGGCCCACAGTGCACTACTATAGACCAGGGCCCACAGTGCACTACTATAGACCAGGGCCCACAGTGCACTACTATAGACCAGGGCCCACAGTGCACTACTATAGACCAGGGCCCACAGTGCACTACTATAGACCAGGGCCCACAGTGCACTACTATAGACCAGGGCCTACAGTGCACTACTATAGACCAGGGCCCACAGTGCACTACTATAGACCAGGGCCCACAGTGCACTACTATAGACCAGGGCCCACAGTGCACTACTATAGACCAGGGCCCACAGTGCACTACTATAGACCAGGGCCCACAGTGCACTACTATAGACCAGGGCCTACAGTGCACTACTATAGACCAGGGCCCACAGTGCACTACTATAGACCAGGGCCTACAGTGCACTACTATAGACCAGGGCCCACAGTGCACTACTATAGACCAGGGCCCATAGTGCACTACTATAGACCAGGGCCTACAGTGCACTACTATAGACCAGGGCCCACAGTGCACTACTATAGACCAGGGCCCACAGTGCACTACTATAGACCAGGGCCCACAGTGCACTACTATAGACCAGGGCCTACAGTGCACTACTATAGACCAGGGCCCACAGTGCACTACTATAGACCAGGGCCTACAGTGCACTACTATAGACCAGGGCCCACAGTGCACTACTATAGACCAGGGCCCACAGTGCACTACGATAGACCAGGGCCCACAGTGCACTACTATAGACCAGGGCCCACAGTGCACTACTATAGACCAGGGCCTACAGTGCACTACTATAGACCAGGGCCTACAGTGCACTACTATAGACCAGGGCCTACAGTGCACTACTATAGACCAGAGCCTACAGTGCACTACTATAGACCAGGGCCCACAGTGCACAACTATAGACCAGGGCCCATAGTGCACTACTATAGACCAGGGCCTACAGTGCACTACTATAGACCAGGGCCCACAGTGCACTAGTATAGACCAGGGCCTACAGTGCACTACTATAGACCAGGGCCCATAGTGCACTACTATAGACCAGGGCCTACAGTGCACTACTATAGACCAGGGCCCACAGTGCACTAGTATAGACCAGGGCCTACAGTGCACTACTATAGACCAGGGCCTACAGTGCACTACTATAGACCAGGGCCCACAGTGCACTACTATAGACCAGGGCCCACAGTGCACTACTATAGACCAGGGCCCACAGTGCACTACTATAGACCAGGGCCTACAGTGCACTACTATAGACCAGGGCCCACAGTGCACTAGTATAGACCAGGGCCCATAGTGCACTACTATAGACCAGGGCCTATAGTGCACTACTATAGACCAGGGCCCACAGTGCACTAGTATAGACCAGGGCCTACAGTGCACTACTATAGACCAGGGCCTACAGTGCACTACTATAGACCAGGGCCCACAGTGCACTACTATAGACCAGGGCCCACAGTGCACTACTATAGACCAGGGCCCACAGTGCACTACTATAGACCAGGGCCCACAGTGCACTACTATAGACCAGGGCCCACAGTGCACTACTATAGACCAGGGCCCACAGTGCACTAGTATAGACCAGGGCCTACAGTGCACTACTATAGACCAGGGCCCACAGTGCACTACTACAGACCAGGGCCCACAGTGCACTACTATAGACCAGGGCCTACAGTGCACTACTATAGACCAGGGCCCACAGTGCACTACTATAGACCAGGGCCCACAGTGCACTACTATAGAACAGGGCCGACAGTGCACTACTATAGACCAGGGCCCACAGTGCACTACTATAGACCAGGGCCCACAGTGCACTACTATAGACCAGGGCCCACAGTGCACTACTATAGACCAGGGCCCACAGTGCACTACTATAGACCAGGGCCTACAGTGCACTACTATAGACCAGGGCCTACAGTGCACTACTATAGACCAGGGCCTACAGTGCACTACTATAGACCAGGGCCCACAGTGCACTACTATAGAACAGGGCCTACAGTGCACTACTATAGACCAGAGCCTACAGTGCACTACTATAGAACAGGGCCTACAGTGCACTACTATAGACCAGGGCCTACAGTGCACTACTATAGACCAGGGCCTACAGTGCACTACTATAGACCAGAGCCTACAGTGCACTACTATAGAACAGGGCCTACAGTGCACTACTATAGACCAGGGCCTACAGTGCACTACTATAGAACAGGGCCTACAGTGCACTACTATAGACCAGGGCCTACAGTGCACAAATATAGAACAGGGCCTACAGTGCACTACTATAGACCAGGGCCCACAGTGCACTACTATAGACCAGGGCCCACAGTGCACTACTATAGACCAGGGCACACAGTGCACTACTATAGACCAGGGCCCACAGTGCACTACTATAGACCAGGGCCTACAGTGCACTACTATAGACCAGGGCCTACAGTGCACTACTATAGACCAGGGCCCACAGTGCACTACTATAGACCAGGGCCCACAGTGCACTACTATAGACCAGGGCCTACAGTGCACTACTATAGACCAGGGCCCACAGTGCACTACTATAGACCAGGGCCTACAGTGCACTACTATAGACCAGGGCCTACAGTGCACTACTATAGACCAGGGCCTACAGTGCACTACTATAGACCAGGGCCTACAGTGCACTACTATAGACCAGGGCCTACAGTGCACTACTATAGACCAGGGCCCACAGTGCACTACTATAGACCAGGGCCCACAGTGCACTACTATAGACCAGGGCCTACAGTGCACTACTATAGACCAGGGCCTACAGTGCACTACTATAGACCAGGGCCCACAGTGCACTACTATAGAACAGGGCCTACAGTGCCCTACTATAGACCAGAGCCTACAGTGCACTACTATAGAACAGGGCCTACAGTGCACTACTATAGACCAGGGCCTACAGTGCACTACTATAGACCAGGGCCTACAGTGCACTACTATAGACCAGAGCCTACAGTGCACTACTATAGAACAGGGCCTACAGTGCACTACTATAGACCAGGGCCTACAGTGCACTACTATAGAACAGGGCCTACAGTGCACTACTATAGACCAGGGCCTACAGTGCACTACTATAGAACAGGGCCTACAGTGCACTACTATAGACCAGGGCCCACAGTGCACTACTATAGACCAGGGCCCACAGTGCACTACTATAGACCAGGGCACACAGTGCACTACTATAGACCAGGGCCCACAGTGCACTACTATAGACCAGGGCCTACAGTGCACTACTATAGACCAGGGCCCACAGTGCACTACTATAGACCAGGGCCTACAGTGCACTACTATAGACCAGGGCCCACAGTGCACTACTATAGACCAGGGCCCACAGTGCACTACTATAGACCAGGGCCTACAGTGCACTACTATAGACCAGGGCCCACAGTGCACTACTATAGACCAGGGCCTACAGTGGACTACTATAGACCAGGGCCTACAGTGCACTACTATAGACCAGGGCCTACAGTGCACTACTATAGACCAGAGCCTACAGTGCACTACTATAGACCAGGGCCCACAGTGCACTACTATAGACCAGGGCCCATAGTGCACTACTATAGACCAGGGCCTACAGTGCACTACTATAGACCAGGGCCCACAGTGCACTAGTATAGACCAGGGCCTACAGTGCACTACTATAGACCAGGGCCTACAGTGCACTACTATAGACCAGGGCCCACAGTGCACTACTATAGACCAGGGCCCACAGTGCACTACTATAGACCAGGGCCCACAGTGCACTACTATAGACCAGGGCCCACAGTGCACTACTATAGACCAGGGCCCACAGTGCACTACTATAGACCAGGGCCCACAGTGCACTAGTATAGACCAGGGCCTACAGTGCACTACTATAGACCAGGGCCCACAGTGCACTACTATAGACCAGGGCCCACAGTGCACTACTATAGACCAGGGCCTATAGTGCACTACTATAGACCAGGGCCCACAGTGCACTACTATAGACCAGGGCCCACAGTGCACTACTATAGACCAGGGCCCACAGTTCACTACTATAGACCAGGGCCCACAGTGCACTACTATAGACCAGGGCCCACAGTGCACTACTATAGACCAGGGCCCACAGTGCACTACTATAGACCAGGGCCCACAGTGCACTACTATAGACCAGGGCCCACAGTGCACTACTATAGACCAGGGCCCACAGTGCACTACTATAGACCAGGGCCCACAGTGCACTACTATAGACCAGGGCCCACAGTGCACTACTATAGACCAGGGCCCACAGTGCACTACTATAGACCAGGGCCCACAGTGCACTACTATAGACCAGGGCCCACAGTGCACTACTATAGACCAGGGCCCACAGTGCACTACTATAGACCAGGGCCTACAGTGCACTACTATAGACCAGGGCCCACAGTGCACTACTATAGACCAGGGCCCACAGTGCACTACTATAGACCAGGGCCCACAGTGCACTACTATAGACCAGGGCCCACAGTGCACTACTATAGACCAGGGCCCACAGTGCACTACTATAGACCAGGGCCTACAGTGCACTACTATAGACCAGGGCCCACAGTGCACTACTATAGACCAGGGCCTACAGTGCACTACTATAGACCAGGGCCCACAGTGCACTACTATAGACCAGGGCCCATAGTGCACTACTATAGACCAGGGCCTACAGTGCACTACTATAGACCAGGGCCCACAGTGCACTACTATAGACCAGGGCCCACAGTGCACTACTATAGACCAGGGCCCACAGTGCACTACTATAGACCAGGGCCTACAGTGCACTACTATAGACCAGGGCCCACAGTGCACTACTATAGACCAGGGCCTACAGTGCACTACTATAGACCAGGGCCCACAGTGCACTACTATAGACCAGGGCCCACAGTGCACTACGATAGACCAGGGCCAACAGTGCACTACTATAGACCAGGGCCCACAGTGCACTACTATAGACCAGGGCCTACAGTGCACTACTATAGACCAGGGCCTACAGTGCACTACTATAGACCAGGGCCTACAGTGCACTACTATAGACCAGAGCCTACAGTGCACTACTATAGACCAGGGCCCACAGTGCACAACTATAGACCAGGGCCCATAGTGCACTACTATAGACCAGGGCCTACAGTGCACTACTATAGACCAGGGCCCACAGTGCACTAGTATAGACCAGGGCCTACAGTGCACTACTATAGACCAGGGCCCATAGTGCACTACTATAGACCAGGGCCTACAGTGCACTACTATAGACCAGGGCCCACAGTGCACTAGTATAGACCAGGGCCTACAGTGCACTACTATAGACCAGGGCCTACAGTGCACTACTATAGACCAGGGCCTACAGTGCACTACTATAGACCAGGGCCCACAGTGCACTACTATAGAACAGGGCCTACAGTGCACTACTATAGACCAGAGCCTACAGTGCACTACTATAGAACAGGGCCTACAGTGCACTACTATAGACCAGGGCCTACAGTGCACTACTATAGACCAGGGCCTACAGTGCACTACTATAGACCAGAGCCTACAGTGCACTACTATAGAACAGGGCCTACAGTGCACTACTATAGACCAGGGCCTACAGTGCACTACTATAGAACAGGGCCTACAGTGCACTACTATAGACCAGGGCCTACAGTGCACAAATATAGAACAGGGCCTACAGTGCACTACTATAGACCAGGGCCCACAGTGCACTACTATAGACCAGGGCCCACAGTGCACTACTATAGACCAGGGCACACAGTGCACTACTATAGACCAGGGCCCACAGTGCACTACTATAGACCAGGGCCTACAGTGCACTACTATAGACCAGGGCCTACAGTGCACTACTATAGACCAGGGCCCACAGTGCACTACTATAGACCAGGGCCCACAGTGCACTACTATAGACCAGGGCCTACAGTGCACTACTATAGACCAGGGCCCACAGTGCACTACTATAGACCAGGGCCTACAGTGCACTACTATAGACCAGGGCCTACAGTGCACTACTATAGACCAGGGCCTACAGTGCACTACTATAGACCAGGGCCTACAGTGCACTACTATAGACCAGGGCCTACAGTGCACTACTATAGACCAGGGCCCACAGTGCACTACTATAGACCAGGGCCCACAGTGCACTACTATAGACCAGGGCCTACAGTGCACTACTATAGACCAGGGCCTACAGTGCACTACTATAGACCAGGGCCCACAGTGCACTACTATAGAACAGGGCCTACAGTGCCCTACTATAGACCAGAGCCTACAGTGCACTACTATAGAACAGGGCCTACAGTGCACTACTATAGACCAGGGCCTACAGTGCACTACTATAGACCAGGGCCTACAGTGCACTACTATAGACCAGAGCCTACAGTGCACTACTATAGAACAGGGCCTACAGTGCACTACTATAGACAAGGGCCTACAGTGCACTACTATAGAACAGGGCCTACAGTGCACTACTATAGACCAGGGCCTACAGTGCACTACTATAGAACAGGACCTACAGTGCACTACTATAGACCAGGGCCCACAGTGCACTACTATAGACCAGGGCCCACAGTGCACTACTATAGACCAGGGCACACAGTGCACTACTATAGACCAGGGCCCACAGTGCACTACTATAGACCAGGGCCTACAGTGCACTACTATAGACCAGGGCCCACAGTGCACTACTATAGACCAGGGCCTACAGTGCACTACTATAGACCAGGGCCCACAGTGCACTACTATAGACCAGGGCCCACAGTGCACTACTATAGACCAGGGCCTACAGTGCACTACTATAGACCAGGGCCCACAGTGCACTACTATAGACCAGGGCCTACAGTGGACTACTATAGACCAGGGCCTACAGTGCACTACTATAGACCAGGGCCTACAGTGCACTACTATAGACCAGAGCCTACAGTGCACTACTATAGACCAGGGCCCACAGTGCACTACTATAGACCAGGGCCCATAGTGCACTACTATAGACCAGGGCCTACAGTGCACTACTATAGACCAGGGCCCACAGTGCACTAGTATAGACCAGGGCCTACAGTGCACTACTATAGACCAGGGCCTACAGTGCACTACTATAGACCAGGGCCCACAGTGCACTACTATAGACCAGGGCCCACAGTGCACTACTATAGACCAGGGCCCACAGTGCACTACTATAGACCAGGGCCCACAGTGCACTACTATAGACCAGGGCCCACAGTGCACTACTATAGACCAGGGCCCACAGTGCACTAGTATAGACCAGGGCCTACAGTGCACTACTATAGACCAGGGCCCACAGTGCACTACTATAGACCAGGGCCCACAGTGCACTACTATAGACCAGGGCCTACAGTGCACTACTATAGACCAGGGCCCACAGTGCACTACTATAGACCAGGGCCCACAGTGCACTACTATAGACCAGGGCACACAGTGCACTACTATAGACCAGGGCCCACAGTGCACTACTATAGACCAGGGCCTACAGTGCACTACTATAGACCAGGGCCCACAGTGCACTACTATAGACCAGGGCCCACAGTGCACTACTATAGACCAGGGCCCACAGTGCACTACTATAGACCAGGGTCTACAGTGCACTACTATAGACCAGGGCCCACAGTGCACTACTATAGACCAGGGCCCATAGTGCACTACTATAGACCAGGGCCTACAGTGCACTACTATAGACCAGGGCCCACAGTGCACTAGTATAGACCAGGGCCTACAGTGCACTACTATAGACCAGGGCCCACAGTGCACTACTATAGACCAGGGCCTACAGTGCACTACTATAGACCAGGGCCTACAGTGCACTACTATAGAACAGGGCCTACAGTGCACTACTATAGAACAGGGCCCACAGTGCACTACTATAGAACAGGGCCCACAGTGCACTACTATAGAACAGGGCCTACAGTGCACTACTATAGACCAAGGCCCACAGTGCACTACTATAGAACAGGGCCCACAGTGCACTACTATAGAACAGGGCCTACAGTGCACTACTATAGACCAGGGCCTACAGTGCACTACTATAGACCAGGGCCTACAGTTCACTACTATAGACCAGGGCCTACAGTGCACTACTATAGACCAGGGCCTACAGTGCACTACTATAGACCAGGGCCTACAGTGCACTACTATAGACCAGGGCCTACAGTGCACTACTATAGACCAGGGCCCACAGTGCACTACTATAGAACAGGGCCCACAGTGCACTACTATAGACCAGGGCCCACAGTGCACTACTATAGACCAGGGCCCACAGTGCACTACTATAGACCAGGGCCCACAGTGCACTACTATAGACCAGGGCCCACAGTGCACTACTATAGACCAGGGCCCACAGTGCACTACTATAGACCAGGGCCTACAGTGCACTACTATAGACCAGGGCCTACAGTGCACTACTATAGACCAGGGCCCACAGTGCACTACTATAGAACAGGGCCTACAGTGCACTACTATAGACCAGAGCCTACAGTGCACTACTATAGAACAGGGCCTACAGTGCACTACTATAGACCAGGGCCTACAGTGCACTACTATAGACCAGGGCCTACAGTGCACTACTATAGACCAGAGCCTACAGTGCACTACTATAGAACAGGGCCTACAGTGCACTACTATAGACCAGGGCCTACAGTGCACTACTATAGAACAGGGCCTACAGTGCACTACTATAGACCAGGGCCTACAGTGCACTACTATAGAACAGGGCCTACAGTGCACTACTATAGACCAGGGCCCACAGTGCACTACTATAGACCAGGGCCCACAGTGCACTACTATAGACCAGGGCACACAGTGCACTACTATAGACCAGGGCCCACAGTGCACTACTATAGACCAGGGCCTACAGTGCACTACTATAGACCAGGGCCTACAGTGCACTACTATAGACCAGGGCCCACAGTGCACTACTATAGACCAGGGCCTACAGTGCACTACTATAGACCAGGGCCCACAGTGCACTACTATAGACCAGGGCCTACAGTGCACTACTATAGACCAGGGCCCACAGTGCACTACTATAGACCAGGGCCCACAGTGCACTACTATAGACCAGGGCCTACAGTGCACTACTATAGACCAGGGCCCACAGTGCACTACTATAGACCAGGGCCTACAGTGCACTACTATAGACCAGGGCCTACAGTGCACTACTATAGACCAGGGCCTACAGTGCACTACTATAGACCAGGGCCTACAGTGCACTACTATAGACCAGGGCCTACAGTGCACTACTATAGACCAGGGCCTACAGTGCACTACTATAGACCAGAGCCTACAGTGCACTACTATAGACCAGGGCCCACAGTGCACTACTATAGAACAGGGCCCACAGTGCACTACTATAGACCAGGGCCTACAGTGCACTACTATAGACCAGGGCCCACAGTGCACTACTATAGACCAGGGCCTACAGTGCACTACTATAGACCAGGGCCCACAGTGCATTACTATAGACCAGGGCCCACAGTGCACTACTATAGACCAGGGCCTACAGTGCACTACTATAGACCAGGGCCCACAGTGCACTACTATAGACCAGGGCCTACAGTGCACTACTATAGACCAGGGCCTACAGTGCACTACTATAGACCAGGGCCTACAGTGCACTACTATAGACCAGGGCCTACAGTGCACTACTATAGACCAGGGCCTACAGTGCACTACTATAGACCAGGGCCTACAGTGCACTACTATAGACCAGAGCCTACAGTGCACTACTATAGACCAGGGCCCACAGTGCACTACTATAGAACAGGGCCCACAGTGCACTACTATAGACCAGGGCCCACAGTGCACTACTATAGACCAGGGCCCACAGTGCACTACTATAGACCAGGGCCTACAGTGCACTACTATAGACCAGGGCCTACAGTGCACTACTATAGACCAGGGCCCACAGTGCACTACTATAGAACAGGGCCTACAGTGCACTACTATAGACCAGAGCCTACAGTGCACTACTATAGAACAGGGCCTACAGTGCACTACTATAGACCAGGGCCTACAGTGCACTACTATAGACCAGGGCCTACAGTGCACTACTATAGACCAGAGCCTACAGTGCACTACTATAGAACAGGGCCTACAGTGCACTACTATAGACAAGGGCCTACAGTGCACTACTATAGAACAGGGCCTACAGTGCACTACTATAGACCAGGGCCTACAGTGCACTACTATAGAACAGGACCTACAGTGCACTACTATAGACCAGGGCCCACAGTGCACTACTATAGACCAGGGCCCACAGTGCACTACTATAGACCAGGGCACACAGTGCACTACTATAGACCAGGGCCCACAGTGCACTACTATAGACCAGGGCCTACAGTGCACTACTATAGACCAGGGCCCACAGTGCACTACTATAGACCAGGGCCTACAGTGCACTACTATAGACCAGGGCCCACAGTGCACTACTATAGACCAGGGCCCACAGTGCACTACTATAGACCAGGGCCTACAGTGCACTACTATAGACCAGGGCCCACAGTGCACTACTATAGACCAGGGCCTACAGTGGACTACTATAGACCAGGGCCTACAGTGCACTACTATAGACCAGGGCCTACAGTGCACTACTATAGACCAGAGCCTACAGTGCACTACTATAGACCAGGGCCCACAGTGCACTACTATAGACCAGGGCCCATAGTGCACTACTATAGACCAGGGCCTACAGTGCACTACTATAGACCAGGGCCCACAGTGCACTAGTATAGACCAGGGCCTACAGTGCACTACTATAGACCAGGGCCTACAGTGCACTACTATAGACCAGGGCCCACAGTGCACTACTATAGACCAGGGCCCACAGTGCACTACTATAGACCAGGGCCCACAGTGCACTACTATAGACCAGGGCCCACAGTGCACTACTATAGACCAGGGCCCACAGTGCACTACTATAGACCAGGGCCCACAGTGCACTAGTATAGACCAGGGCCTACAGTGCACTACTATAGACCAGGGCCCACAGTGCACTACTATAGACCAGGGCCCACAGTGCACTACTATAGACCAGGGCCTACAGTGCACTACTATAGACCAGGGCCCACAGTGCACTACTATAGACCAGGGCCCACAGTGCACTACTATAGACCAGGGCACACAGTGCACTACTATAGACCAGGGCCCACAGTGCACTACTATAGACCAGGGCCTACAGTGCACTACTATAGACCAGGGCCCACAGTGCACTACTATAGACCAGGGCCCACAGTGCACTACTATAGACCAGGGCCCACAGTGCACTACTATAGACCAGGGTCTACAGTGCACTACTATAGACCAGGGCCCACAGTGCACTACTATAGACCAGGGCCCATAGTGCACTACTATAGACCAGGGCCTACAGTGCACTACTATAGACCAGGGCCCACAGTGCACTAGTATAGACCAGGGCCTACAGTGCACTACTATAGACCAGGGCCCACAGTGCACTACTATAGACCAGGGCCTACAGTGCACTACTATAGACCAGGGCCTACAGTGCACTACTATAGAACAGGGCCTACAGTGCACTACTATAGAACAGGGCCCACAGTGCACTACTATAGAACAGGGCCCACAGTGCACTACTATAGAACAGGGCCTACAGTGCACTACTATAGACCAAGGCCCACAGTGCACTACTATAGAACAGGGCCCACAGTGCACTACTATAGAACAGGGCCTACAGTGCACTACTATAGACCAGGGCCTACAGTGCACTACTATAGACCAGGGCCTACAGTTCACTACTATAGACCAGGGCCTACAGTGCACTACTATAGACCAGGGCCTACAGTGCACTACTATAGACCAGGGCCTACAGTGCACTACTATAGACCAGGGCCTACAGTGCACTACTATAGACCAGGGCCCACAGTGCACTACTATAGAACAGGGCCCACAGTGCACTACTATAGACCAGGGCCCACAGTGCACTACTATAGACCAGGGCCCACAGTGCACTACTATAGACCAGGGCCCACAGTGCACTACTATAGACCAGGGCCCACAGTGCACTACTATAGACCAGGGCCCACAGTGCACTACTATAGACCAGGGCCTACAGTGCACTACTATAGACCAGGGCCTACAGTGCACTACTATAGACCAGGGCCCACAGTGCACTACTATAGAACAGGGCCTACAGTGCACTACTATAGACCAGAGCCTACAGTGCACTACTATAGAACAGGGCCTACAGTGCACTACTATAGACCAGGGCCTACAGTGCACTACTATAGACCAGGGCCTACAGTGCACTACTATAGACCAGAGCCTACAGTGCACTACTATAGAACAGGGCCTACAGTGCACTACTATAGACCAGGGCCTACAGTGCACTACTATAGAACAGGGCCTACAGTGCACTACTATAGACCAGGGCCTACAGTGCACTACTATAGAACAGGGCCTACAGTGCACTACTATAGACCAGGGCCCACAGTGCACTACTATAGACCAGGGCCCACAGTGCACTACTATAGACCAGGGCACACAGTGCACTACTATAGACCAGGGCCCACAGTGCACTACTATAGACCAGGGCCTACAGTGCACTACTATAGACCAGGGCCTACAGTGCACTACTATAGACCAGGGCCCACAGTGCACTACTATAGACCAGGGCCTACAGTGCACTACTATAGACCAGGGCCCACAGTGCACGACTATAGACCAGGGCCTACAGTGCACTACTATAGACCAGGGCCCACAGTGCACTACTATAGACCAGGGCCCACAGTGCACTACTATAGACCAGGGCCTACAGTGCACTACTATAGACCAGGGCCCACAGTGCACTACTATAGACCAGGGCCTACAGTGCACTACTATAGACCAGGGCCTACAGTGCACTACTATAGACCAGGGCCTACAGTGCACTACTATAGACCAGAGCCTACAGTGCACTACTATAGACCAGGGCCTACAGTGCACTACTATAGACCAGGGCCCACAGTGCACTACTATAGACCAGGGCCCACAGTGCACTACTATAGACCAGGGCCTACAGTGCACTACTATAGACCAGGGCCTACAGTGCACTACTATAGACCAGGGCCCACAGTGCACTACTATAGAACAGGGCCTACAGTGCCCTACTATAGACCAGAGCCTACAGTGCACTACTATAGAACAGGGCCTACAGTGCACTACTATAGACCAGGGCCTACAGTGCACTACTATAGACCAGGGCCTACAGTGCACTACTATAGACCAGAGCCTACAGTGCACTACTATAGAACAGGGCCTACAGTGCACTACTATAGACCAGGGCCTACAGTGCACTACTATAGAACAGGGCCTACAGTGCACTACTATAGACCAGGGCCCACAGTGCACTACTATAGACCAGGGCCCACAGTGCACTACTATAGACCAGGGCCTACAGTGCACTACTATAGACCAGGGCCCACAGTGCACTACTATAGACCAGGGCCTACAGTGCACTACTATAGACCAGGGCCTACAGTGCACTACTATAGACCAGGGCCTACAGTGCACTACTATAGACCAGAGCCTACAGTGCACTACTATAGACCAGGGCCTACAGTGCACTACTATAGACCAGGGCCCACAGTGCACTACTATAGACCAGGGCCCACAGTGCACTACTATAGACCAGGGCCTACAGTGCACTACTATAGACCAGGGCCTACAGTGCACTACTATAGACCAGGGCCCACAGTGCACTACTATAGAACAGGGCCTACAGTGCCCTACTATAGACCAGAGCCTACAGTGCACTACTATAGAACAGGGCCTACAGTGCACTACTATAGACCAGGGCCTACAGTGCACTACTATAGACCAGGGCCTACAGTGCACTACTATAGACCAGAGCCTACAGTGCACTACTATAGAACAGGGCCTACAGTGCACTACTATAGACCAGGGCCTACAGTGCACTACTATAGAACAGGGCCTACAGTGCACTACTATAGACCAGGGCCTACAGTGCACTACTATAGAACAGGGCCTACAGTGCACTACTATAGACCAGGGCCCACAGTGCACTACTATAGACCAGGGCCCACAGTGCACTACTATAGACCAGGGCACACAGTGCACTACTATAGACCAGGGCCCACAGTGCACTACTATAGACCAGGGCCTACAGTGCACTACTATAGACCAGGGCCCACAGTGCACTACTATAGACCAGGGCCTACAGTGCACTACTATAGACCAGGGCCCACAGTGCACTACTATAGACCAGGGCCCACAGTGCACTACTATAGACCAGGGCCTACAGTGCACTACTATAGACCAGGGCCCACAGTGCACTACTATAGACCAGGGCCTACAGTGCACTACTATAGACCAGGGCCTACAGTGCACTACTATAGACCAGGGCCTACAGTGCACTACTATAGACCAGAGCCTACAGTGCACTACTATAGACCAGGGCCCACAGTGCACTACTATAGACCAGGGCCCATAGTGCACTACTATAGACCAGGGCCTACAGTGCACTACTATAGACCAGGGCCCACAGTGCACTAGTATAGACCAGGGCCTACAGTGCACTACTATAGACCAGGGCCTACAGTGCACTACTATAGACCAGGGCCCACAGTGCACTACTATAGACCAGGGCCCACAGTGCACTACTATAGACCAGGGCCCACAGTGCACTACTATAGACCAGGGCCCACAGTGCACTACTATAGACCAGGGCCCACAGTGCACTACTATAGACCAGGGCCCACAGTGCACTAGTATAGACCAGGGCCTACAGTGCACTACTATAGACCAGGGCCCACAGTGCACTACTATAGACCAGGGCCCACAGTGCACTACTATAGACCAGGGCCTACAGTGCACTACTATAGACCAGGGCCCACAGTGCACTACTATAGACCAGGGCCCACAGTGCACTACTATAGACCAGGGCACACAGTGCACTACTATAGACCAGGGCCCACAGTGCACTACTATAGACCAGGGCCTACAGTGCACTACTATAGACCAGGGCCCACAGTGCACTACTATAGACCAGGGCCCACAGTGCACTACTATAGACCAGGGCCCACAGTGCACTACTATAGACCAGGGCCTACAGTGCACTACTATAGACCAGGGCCCACAGTGCACTAGTATAGACCAGGGCCCATAGTGCACTACTATAGACCAGGGCCTACAGTGCACTACTATAGACCAGGGCCCACAGTGCACTAGTATAGACCAGGGCCTACAGTGCACTACTATAGACCAGGGCCTACAGTGCACTACTATAGACCAGGGCCCACAGTGCACTACTATAGACCAGGGCCCACAGTGCACTACTATAGACCAGGGCCCACAGTGCACTACTATAGACAAGGGCCCACAGTGCACTACTATAGACCAGGGCCCACAGTGCACTAGTATAGACCAGGGCCTACAGTGCACTACTATAGACCAGGGCCCACAGTGCACTACTATAGACCAGGGCCCACAGTGCACTACTATAGACCAGGGCCTACAGTGCACTACTATAGACCAGGGCCCACAGTGCACTACTATAGACCAGGGCCCACAGTGCACTACTATAGACCAGGGCCCACAGTGCACTACTATAGACCAGGGCCCACAGTGCACTACTATAGACCAGGGCCTACAGTGCACTACTATAGACCAGGGCCTACAGTGCACTACTATAGACCAGGGCCCACAGTGCACTACTATAGACCAGGGCCTACAGTGCACTACTATAGAACAGGGCCCACAGTGCACTACTATAGACCAGGGCCTACAGTGCACTACTATAGACCAGGGCCTACAGTGCACTACTATAGAACATGGCCTACAGTGCACTACTATAGAACAGGGCCCACAGTGCACTACTATAGAACAGGGCCCACAGTGCACTACTATAGAACAGGGCCTACAGTGCACTACTATAGACCAAGGCCCACAGTGCACTACTATAGAACAGGGCCCACAGTGCACTACTATAGAACAGGGCCTACAGTGCACTACTATAGACCAGGGCCTACAGTGCACTACTATAGACCAGGGCCTACAGTGCACTACTATAGACCAGGGCCTACAGTGCACTACTATAGACCAGGGCCTACAGTGCACTACTATAGACCAGGGCCTACAGTGCACTACTATAGACCAGGGCCTACAGTGCACTACTATAGACCAGGGCCCACAGTGCACTACTATAGAACAGGGCCCACAGTGCACTACTATAGACCAGGGCCCACAGTGCACTACTATAGACCAGGGCCCACAGTGCACTACTATAGACCAGGGCCCACAGTGCACTACTATAGACCAGGGCCTACAGTGCACTACTATAGACCAGGGCCTACAGTGCACTACTATAGACCAGGGCCCACAGTGCACTACTATAGAACAGGGCCTACAGTGCACTACTATAGACCAGAGCCTACAGTGCACTACTATAGAACAGGGCCTACAGTGCACTACTATAGACCAGGGCCTACAGTGCACTACTATAGACCAGGGCCTACAGTGCACTACTATAGACCAGAGCCTACAGTGCACTACTATAGAACAGGGCCTACAGTGCACTACTATAGACCAGGGCCTACAGTGCACTACTATAGAACAGGGCCTACAGTGCACTACTATAGACCAGGGCCTACAGTGCACTACTATAGAACAGGGCCTACAGTGCACTACTATAGACCAGGGCCCACAGTGCACTACTATAGACCAGGGCCCACAGTGCACTACTATAGACCAGGGCACACAGTGCACTACTATAGACCAGGGCCCACAGTGCACTACTATAGACCAGGGCCTACAGTGCACTACTATAGACCAGGGCCTACAGTGCACTACTATAGACCAGGGCCCACAGTGCACTACTATAGACCAGGGCCTACAGTGCACTACTATAGACCAGGGCCCACAGTGCACTACTATAGACCAGGGCCTACAGTGCACTACTATAGACCAGGGCCCACAGTGCACTACTATAGACCAGGGCCCACAGTGCACTACTATAGACCAGGGCCTACAGTGCACTACTATAGACCAGGGCCCACAGTGCACTACTATAGACCAGGGCCTACAGTGCACTACTATAGACCAGGGCCTACAGTGCACTACTATAGACCAGGGCCTACAGTGCACTACTATAGACCAGGGCCTACAGTGCACTACTATAGACCAGGGCCTACAGTGCACTACTATAGACCAGGGCCTACAGTGCACTACTATAGAACAGGGCCTACAGTGCACTACTATAGACCAGGGCCTACAGTGCACTGCTATAGACCAGGGCCTACAGTGCACTACTATAGACCAGGGCCCACAGTGCACTACTATAGACCAGGGCCCACAGTGCACTACTATAGACCAGGGCCTACAGTGCACTACTATAGACCAGGGCCCACAGTGCACTACTATAGAACAGGGCCTACAGTGCACTACTATAGACCAGAGCCTACAGTGCACTACTATAGAACAGGGCCTACAGTGCACTCCTATAGACCAGGGCCTACAGTGCACTACTATAGACCAGGGCCTACAGTGCACTACTATAGACCAGAGCCTACAGTGCACTACTATAGAACAGGGCCTACAGTGCACTACTATAGACCAGGGCCTACAGTGCACTACTATAGAACAGGGCCTACAGTGCACTACTATAGACCAGGGCCTACAGTGCACTACTATAGAACAGGGCCTACAGTGCACTACTATAGACCAGGGCCCACAGTGCACTACTATAGACCAGTGCCCACAGTGCACTACTATAGACCAGGGCACACAGTGCACTACTATAGACCAGGGCCCACAGTGCACTACTATAGACCAGGGCCTACAGTGCACTACTATAGACCAGGGCCTACAGTGCACTACTATAGACCAGGGCCCACAGTGCACTACTATAGACCAGGGCCTACAGTGCACTACTATAGACCAGGGCCCACAGTGCACGACTATAGACCAGGGCCTACAGTGCACTACTATAGACCAGGGCCCACAGTGCACTACTATAGACCAGGGCCCACAGTGCACTACTATAGACCAGGGCCTACAGTGCACTACTATAGACCAGGGCCCACAGTGCACTACTATAGACCAGGGCCTACAGTGCACTACTATAGACCAGGGCCTACAGTGCACTACTATAGACCAGGGCCTACAGTGCACTACTATAAACCAGAGCCTACAGTGCACTACTATAGACCAGGGCCCACAGTGCACTACTATAGACCAGGGCCCATAGTGCACTACTATAGACCAGGGCCTACAGTGCACTACTATAGACCAGGGCCCACAGTGCACTAGTATAGACCAGGGCCTACAGTGCACTACTATAGACCAGGGCCTACAGTGCACTACTATAGACCAGGGCCCACAGTGCACTACTATAGACCAGGGCCCACAGTGCACTACTATAGACCAGGGCCCACAGTGCACTACTATAGACCAGGGCCCACAGTGCACTACTATAGACCAGGACCCACAGTGCACTACTATAGACCAGGGCCCACAGTGCACTAGTATAGACCAGGGCCTACAGTGCACTACTATAGACCAGGGCCCACAGTGCACTACTATAGACCAGGGCCCACAGTGCACTACTATAGACCAGGGCCTACAGTGCACTACTATAGACCAGGGCCCACAGTGCACTACTATAGACCAGGGCCCACAGTGCACTACTATAGACCAGGGCACACAGTGCACTACTATAGACCAGGGCCCACAGTGCACTACTATAGACCAGGGCCTACAGTGCACTACTATAGACCAGGGCCTACAGTGCACTACTATAGACCAGGGCCCACAGTGCACTACTATAGACCAGGGCCTACAGTGCACTACTATAGAACAGGGCCCACAGTGCACTACTATAGACCAGGGCCTACAGTGCACTACTATAGACCAGGGCCTACAGTGCACTACTATAGAACAGGGCCTACAGTGCACTACTATAGAACAGGGCCCACAGTGCACTACTATAGAACAGGGCCCACAGTGCACTACTATAGAAGAGGGCCTACAGTGCACTACTATAGACCAAGACCCACAGTGCACTACTATAGAACAGGGCCCACAGTGCACTACTATAGAACAGGGCCTACAGTGCACTACTATAGACCAGGGCCTACAGTGCACTACTATAGACCAGGGCCTACAGTGCACTACTATAGACCAGGGCCTACAGTGCACTACTATAGACCAGGGCCTACAGTGCACTACTATAGACCAGGGCCTACAGTGCACTACTATAGACCCGGGCCCACAGTGCACTTCTATAGACCAGGGCCCACAGTGCACTACTATAGACCAGGGCCCACAGTGCACTACTATAGACCAAGGCCCACAGTGCACTACTATAGAACAGGGCCCACAGTGCACTACTATAGACCAGGGCCGACAGTGCACTACTATAGACCAGGGCCCACAGTGCACTACTATAGACCAGGGCCCATAGTGCACTACTATAGACCAGGGCCTACAGTGCACTACTATAGACCAGGGCCCACAGTGCACTACTATAGACCAGGGCCTACAGTGCACTACTATAGACCAGGGCCCACAGTGCACTACTATAGACCAGGGCCTACAGTGCACTACTATAGACCAGGGCCTACAGTGCACTACTATAGACCAGGGCCTACAGTGCACTACTATAGACCAGAGCCTACAGTGCACTACTATAGACCAGGGCCCACAGTGCACTACTATAGACCAGGGCCCATAGTGCACTACTATAGACCAGGGCCTACAGTGCACTACTATAGACCAGGGCCCACAGTGCACTAGTATAGACCAGGGCCTACAGTGCACTACTATAGACCAGGGCCTACAGTGCACTACTATAGACCAGGGCCCACAGTGCACTACTATAGACCAGGGCCCACAGTGCACTACTATAGACCAGGGCCCACAGTGCACTACTATAGACCAGGGCCCACAGTGCACTACTATAGACCAGGGCCCACAGTGCACTACTATAGACCAGGGCCCACAGTGCACTACTATAGACCAGGACCCACAGTGCACTACTATAGACCAGGGCCCACAGTGCACTAGTATAGACCAGGGCCTACAGTGCACTACTATAGACCAGGGCCCACAGTGCACTACTATAGACCAGGGCCCACAGTGCACTACTATAGACCAGGGCCTACAGTGCACTACTATAGACCAGGGCCCACAGTGCACTACTATAGACCAGGGCCCACAGTGCACTACTATAGACCAGGGCACACAGTGCACTACTATAGACCAGGGCCCACAGTGCACTACTATAGACCAGGGCCTACAGTGCACTACTATAGACCAGGGCCTACAGTGCACTACTATAGACCAGGGCCCACAGTGCACTACTATAGACCAGGGCCTACAGTGCACTACTATAGAACAGGGCCCACAGTGCACTACTATAGACCAGGGCCTACAGTGCACTACTATAGACCAGGGCCTACAGTGCACTACTATAGAACAGGGCCTACAGTGCACTACTATAGAACAGGGCCCACAGTGCACTACTATAGAACAGGGCCCACAGTGCACTACTATAGAAGAGGGCCTACAGTGCACTACTATAGACCAAGACCCACAGTGCACTACTATAGAACAGGGCCCACAGTGCACTACTATAGAACAGGGCCTACAGTGCACTACTATAGACCAGGGCCTACAGTGCACTACTATAGACCAGGGCCTACAGTGCACTACTATAGACCAGGGCCTACAGTGCACTACTATAGACCAGGGCCTACAGTGCACTACTATAGACCAGGGCCTACAGTGCACTACTATAGACCAGGGCCTACAGTGCACTACTATAGACCAGGGCCCACAGTGCACTACTATAGAACAGGGCCCACAGTGCACTACTATAGACCAGGGCCCACAGTGCACTACTATAGACCAGGGCCCACAGTGCACTACTATAGACCAGGGCCCACAGTGCACTACTATAGACCAGGGCCCACAGTGCACTACTATAGACCAGGGCCTACAGTGCACTACTATAGACCAGGGCCTACAGTGCACTACTATAGACCAGGGCCTACAGTGCACTACTATAGACCAGGGCCTACAGTGCACTACTATAGACCAGAGCCTACAGTGCACTACTATAGAACAGGGCCTACAGTGCACTACTATAGACCAGGGCCTACAGTGCACTACTATAGAACAGGGCCTACAGTGCACTACTATAGACCAGGGCCTACAGTGCACTACTATAGAACAGGGCCTACAGTGCACTACTATAGACCAGAGCCTACAGTGCACTACTATAGAACAGGGCCTACAGTGCACTACTATAGACCAGGGCCTACAGTGCACTACTATAGACCAGGGCCTACAGTGCACTACTATAGACCAGGGCCTACAGTGCACTACTATAGACCCGGGCCCACAGTGCACTTCTATAGACCAGGGCCCACAGTGCACTACTATAGACCAGGGCCCACAGTGCACTACTATAGACCAAGGCCCACAGTGCACTACTATAGAACAGGGCCCACAGTGCACTACTATAGACCAGGGCCGACAGTGCACTACTATAGACCAGGGCCCACAGTGCACTACTATAGACCAGGGCCCATAGTGCACTACTATAGACCAGGGCCTACAGTGCACTACTATAGACCAGGGCCCACAGTGCACTACTATAGACCAGGGCCTACAGTGCACTACTATAGACCAGGGCCCACAGTGCACTACTATAGACCAGGGCCTACAGTGCACTACTATAGACCAGGGCCTACAGTGCACTACTATAGACCAGGGCCTACAGTGCACTACTATAGACCAGAGCCTACAGTGCACTACTATAGACCAGGGCCCACAGTGCACTACTATAGACCAGGGCCCATAGTGCACTACTATAGACCAGGGCCTACAGTGCACTACTATAGACCAGGGCCCACAGTGCACTAGTATAGACCAGGGCCTACAGTGCACTACTATAGACCAGGGCCTACAGTGCACTACTATAGACCAGGGCCCACAGTGCACTACTATAGACCAGGGCCCACAGTGCACTACTATAGACCAGGGCCCACAGTGCACTACTATAGACCAGGGCCCACAGTGCACTACTATAGACCAGGGCCCACAGTGCACTACTATAGACCAGGGCCCACAGTGCACTAGTATAGACCAGGGCCTACAGTGCACTACTATAGACCAGGGCCCACAGTGCACTACTATAGACCAGGGCCCACAGTGCACTACTATAGACCAGGGCCTACAGTGCACTACTATAGACCAGTGCCCACAGTGCACTACTATAGACCAGTGCCCACAGTGCACTACTATAGACCAGGGCCCACAGTGCACTACTATAGACCAGGGCACACAGTGCACTACTATAGACCAGGGCCCACAGTGCACTACTATAGACCAGGGCCTACAGTGCACTACTATAGACCAGGGCCTACAGTGCACTACTATAGACCAGGGCCCACAGTGCACTACTATAGACCAGGGCCTACAGTGCACTACTATAGAACAGGGCCCACAGTGCACTACTATAGACCAGGGCCTACAGTGCACTACTATAGACCAGGGCCTACAGTGCACTACTATAGAACAGGGCCTACAGTGCACTACTATAGAACAGGGCCCACAGTGCACTACTATAGAACAGGGCCCACAGTGCACTACTATAGACCAGGGCCTACAGTGCACTACTATAGACCAGGGCCCACAGTGCACTACTATAGACCAGGGCCCACAGTGCACTACTATAGACCAGGGCCTACAGTGCACTACTATAGACCAGTGCCCACAGTGCACTACTATAGACCAGTGCCCACAGTGCACTACTATAGACCAGGGCCCACAGTGCACTACTATAGACCAGGGCACACAGTGCACTACTATAGACCAGGGCCCACAGTGCACTACTATAGACCAGGGCCTACAGTGCACTACTATAGACCAGGGCCTACAGTGCACTACTATAGACCAGGGCCCACAGTGCACTACTATAGACCAGGGCCTACAGTGCACTACTATAGAACAGGGCCCACAGTGCACTACTATAGACCAGGGCCTACAGTGCACTACTATAGACCAGGGCCTACAGTGCACTACTATAGAACAGGGCCTACAGTGCACTACTATAGAACAGGGCCCACAGTGCACTACTATAGAACAGGGCCCACAGTGCACTACTATAGACCAGGGCCTACAGTGCACTACTATAGACCAGGGCCCACAGTGCACTACTATAGACCAGGGCCTACAGTGCACTACTATAGAACAGGGCCCACAGTGCACTACTATAGACCAGGGCCTACAGTGCACTACTATAGACCAGGGCCTACAGTGCACTACTATAGAACAGGGCCTACAGTGCACTACTATAGAACAGGGCCCACAGTGCACTACTATAGAACAGGGCCCACAGTGCACTACTATAGAAGAGGGCCTACAGTGCACTACTATAGACCAGGGCCCACAGTGCACTACTATAGACCAGGGCCTACAGTGCACTACTATAGAACAGGGCCCACAGTGCACTACTATAGACCAGGGCCTACAGTGCACTACTATAGACCAGGGCCTACAGTGCACTACTATAGAACAGGGCCTACAGTGCACTACTATAGAACAGGGCCCACAGTGCACTACTATAGAACAGGGCCCACAGTGCACTACTATAGAAGAGGGCCTACAGTGCACTACTATAGACCAAGACCCACAGTGCACTACTATAGAACAGGGCCCACAGTGCACTACTATAGAACAGGGCCTACAGTGCACTACTATAGACCAGGGCCTACAGTGCACTACTATAGACCAGGGCACACAGTGCACTACTATAGACCAGGGCCCACAGTGCACTACTATAGACCAGGGCACACAGTGCACTACTATAGACCAGGGCCCACAGTGCACTACTATAGACCAGGGCCTACAGTGCACTACTATAGACCAGGGCCCACAGTGCACTACTATAGACCAGGGCCCACAGTGCACTACTATAGACCAGGGCCCACAGTGCACTACTATAGACCAGGGCCTACAGTGCACTACTATAGACCAGGGCCCACAGTGCACTAGTATAGACCAGGGCCCATAGTGCACTACTATAGACCAGGGCCTACAGTGCACTACTATAGACCAGGGCCCACAGTGCACTAGTATAGACCAGGGCCTACAGTGCACTACTATAGACCAGGGCCTACAGTGCACTACTATAGACCAGGGCCCACAGTGCACTACTATAGACCAGGGCCCACAGTGCACTACTATAGACCAGGGCCCACAGTGCACTACTATAGACAAGGGCCCACAGTGCACTACTATAGACCAGGGCCCACAGTGCACTAGTATAGACCAGGGCCTACAGTGCACTACTATAGACCAGGGCCCACAGTGCACTACTATAGACCAGGGCCAACAGTGCACTACTATAGACCAGGGCCTACAGTGCACTACTATAGACCAGGGCCCACAGTGCACTACTATAGACCAGGGCCCACAGTGCACTACTATAGACCAGGGCCCACAGTGCACTACTATAGACCAGGGCCCACAGTGCACTACTATAGACCAGGGCCTACAGTGCACTACTATAGACCAGGGCCTACAGTGCACTACTATAGACCAGGGCCCACAGTGCACTACTATAGACCAGGGCCTACAGTGCACTACTATAGAACAGGGCCCACAGTGCACTACTATAGACCAGGGCCTACAGTGCACTACTATAGACCAGGGCCTACAGTGCACTACTATAGAACATGGCCTACAGTGCACTACTATAGAACAGGGCCCACAGTGCACTACTATAGAACAGGGCCCACAGTGCACTACTATAGAACAGGGCCTACAGTGCACTACTATAGACCAAGGCCCACAGTGCACTACTATAGAACAGGGCCCACAGTGCACTACTATAGAACAGGGCCTACAGTGCACTACTATAGACCAGGGCCTACAGTGCACTACTATAGACCAGGGCCTACAGTGCACTACTATAGACCAGGGCCTACAGTGCACTACTATAGACCAGGGCCTACAGTGCACTACTATAGACCAGGGCCTACAGTGCACTACTATAGACCAGGGCCTACAGTGCACTACTATAGACCAGGGCCCACAGTGCACTACTATAGAACAGGGCCCACAGTGCACTACTATAGACCAGGGCCCACAGTGCACTACTATAGACCAGGGCCCACAGTGCACTACTATAGACCAGGGCCCACAGTGCACTACTATAGACCAGGGCCTACAGTGCACTACTATAGACCAGGGCCTACAGTGCACTACTATAGACCAGGGCCCACAGTGCACTACTATAGAACAGGGCCTACAGTGCACTACTATAGACCAGAGCCTACAGTGCACTACTATAGAACAGGGCCTACAGTGCACTACTATAGACCAGGGCCTACAGTGCACTACTATAGACCAGGGCCTACAGTGCACTACTATAGACCAGAGCCTACAGTGCACTACTATAGAACAGGGCCTACAGTGCACTACTATAGACCAGGGCCTACAGTGCACTACTATAGAACAGGGCCTACAGTGCACTACTATAGACCAGGGCCTACAGTGCACTACTATAGAACAGGGCCTACAGTGCACTACTATAGACCAGGGCCCACAGTGCACTACTATAGACCAGGGCCCACAGTGCACTACTATAGACCAGGGCACACAGTGCACTACTATAGACCAGGGCCCACAGTGCACTACTATAGACCAGGGCCTACAGTGCACTACTATAGACCAGGGCCTACAGTGCACTACTATAGACCAGGGCCCACAGTGCACTACTATAGACCAGGGCCTACAGTGCACTACTATAGACCAGGGCCCACAGTGCACTACTATAGACCAGGGCCTACAGTGCACTACTATAGACCAGGGCCCACAGTGCACTACTATAGACCAGGGCCCACAGTGCACTACTATAGACCAGGGCCTACAGTGCACTACTATAGACCAGGGCCCACAGTGCACTACTATAGACCAGGGCCTACAGTGCACTACTATAGACCAGGGCCTACAGTGCACTACTATAGACCAGGGCCTACAGTGCACTACTATAGACCAGGGCCTACAGTGCACTACTATAGACCAGGGCCTACAGTGCACTACTATAGACCAGGGCCTACAGTGCACTACTATAGAACAGGGCCTACAGTGCACTACTATAGACCAGGGCCTACAGTGCACTGCTATAGACCAGGGCCTACAGTGCACTACTATAGACCAGGGCCCACAGTGCACTACTATAGACCAGGGCCCACAGTGCACTACTATAGACCAGGGCCTACAGTGCACTACTATAGACCAGGGCCCACAGTGCACTACTATAGAACAGGGCCTACAGTGCACTACTATAGACCAGAGCCTACAGTGCACTACTATAGAACAGGGCCTACAGTGCACTCCTATAGACCAGGGCCTACAGTGCACTACTATAGACCAGGGCCTACAGTGCACTACTATAGACCAGAGCCTACAGTGCACTACTATAGAACAGGGCCTACAGTGCACTACTATAGACCAGGGCCTACAGTGCACTACTATAGAACAGGGCCTACAGTGCACTACTATAGACCAGGGCCTACAGTGCACTACTATAGAACAGGGCCTACAGTGCACTACTATAGACCAGGGCCCACAGTGCACTACTATAGACCAGTGCCCACAGTGCACTACTATAGACCAGGGCACACAGTGCACTACTATAGACCAGGGCCCACAGTGCACTACTATAGACCAGGGCCTACAGTGCACTACTATAGACCAGGGCCTACAGTGCACTACTATAGACCAGGGCCCACAGTGCACTACTATAGACCAGGGCCTACAGTGCACTACTATAGACCAGGGCCCACAGTGCACGACTATAGACCAGGGCCTACAGTGCACTACTATAGACCAGGGCCCACAGTGCACTACTATAGACCAGGGCCCACAGTGCACTACTATAGACCAGGGCCTACAGTGCACTACTATAGACCAGGGCCCACAGTGCACTACTATAGACCAGGGCCTACAGTGCACTACTATAGACCAGGGCCTACAGTGCACTACTATAGACCAGGGCCTACAGTGCACTACTATAAACCAGAGCCTACAGTGCACTACTATAGACCAGGGCCCACAGTGCACTACTATAGACCAGGGCCCATAGTGCACTACTATAGACCAGGGCCTACAGTGCACTACTATAGACCAGGGCCCACAGTGCACTAGTATAGACCAGGGCCTACAGTGCACTACTATAGACCAGGGCCTACAGTGCACTACTATAGACCAGGGCCCACAGTGCACTACTATAGACCAGGGCCCACAGTGCACTACTATAGACCAGGGCCCACAGTGCACTACTATAGACCAGGGCCCACAGTGCACTACTATAGACCAGGACCCACAGTGCACTACTATAGACCAGGGCCCACAGTGCACTAGTATAGACCAGGGCCTACAGTGCACTACTATAGACCAGGGCCCACAGTGCACTACTATAGACCAGGGCCCACAGTGCACTACTATAGACCAGGGCCTACAGTGCACTACTATAGACCAGGGCCCACAGTGTACTACTATAGACCAGGGCCCACAGTGCACTACTATAGACCAGGGCACACAGTGCACTACTATAGACCAGGGCCCACAGTGCACTACTATAGACCAGGGCCTACAGTGCACTACTATAGACCAGGGCCTACAGTGCACTACTATAGACCAGGGCCCACAGTGCACTACTATAGACCAGGGCCTACAGTGCACTACTATAGAACAGGGCCCACAGTGCACTACTATAGACCAGGGCCTACAGTGCACTACTATAGACCAGGGCCTACAGTGCACTACTATAGAACAGGGCCTACAGTGCACTACTATAGAACAGGGCCCACAGTGCACTACTATAGAACAGGGCCCACAGTGCACTACTATAGAAGAGGGCCTACAGTGCACTACTATAGACCAAGACCCACAGTGCACTACTATAGAACAGGGCCCACAGTGCACTACTATAGAACAGGGCCTACAGTGCACTACTATAGACCAGGGCCTACAGTGCACTACTATAGACCAGGGCCTACAGTGCACTACTATAGACCAGGGCCTACAGTGCACTACTATAGACCAGGGCCTACAGTGCACTACTATAGACCAGGGCCTACAGTGCACTACTATAGACCAGGGCCTACAGTGCACTACTATAGACCAGGGCCCACAGTGCACTACTATAGAACAGGGCCCACAGTGCACTACTATAGACCAGGGCCCACAGTGCACTACTATAGACCAGGGCCCACAGTGCACTACTATAGACCAGGGCCCACAGTGCACTACTATAGACCAGGGCCCACAGTGCACTACTATAGACCAGGGCCTACAGTGCACTACTATAGACCAGGGCCTACAGTGCACTACTATAGACCAGGGCCTACAGTGCACTACTATAGACCAGGGCCTACAGTGCACTACTATAGACCAGAGCCTACAGTGCACTACTATAGAACAGGGCCTACAGTGCACTACTATAGACCAGGGCCTACAGTGCACTACTATAGAACAGGGCCTACAGTGCACTACTATAGACCAGGGCCTACAGTGCACTACTATAGAACAGGGCCTACAGTGCACTACTATAGACCAGAGCCTACAGTGCACTACTATAGAACAGGGCCTACAGTGCACTACTATAGACCAGGGCCTACAGTGCACTACTATAGACCAGGGCCTACAGTGCACTACTATAGACCAGGGCCTACAGTGCACTACTATAGACCAGGGCCCACAGTGCACTTCTATAGACCAGGGCCCACAGTGCACTACTATAGACCAGGGCCCACAGTGCACTACTATAGACCAAGGCCCACAGTGCACTACTATAGAACAGGGCCCACAGTGCACTACTATAGACCAGGGCCGACAGTGCACTACTATAGACCAGGGCCCACAGTGCACTACTATAGACCAGGGCCCATAGTGCACTACTATAGACCAGGGCCTACAGTGCACTACTATAGACCAGGGCCCACAGTGCACTACTATAGACCAGGGCCTACAGTGCACTACTATAGACCAGGGCCTACAGTGCACTACTATAGACCAGGGCCTACAGTGCACTACTATAGACCAGGGCCTACAGTGCACTACTATAGACCAGGGCCTACAGTGCACTACTATAGACCAGAGCCTACAGTGCACTACTATAGACCAGGGCCCACAGTGCACTACTATAGACCAGGGCCCATAGTGCACTACTATAGACCAGGGCCTACAGTGCACTACTATAGACCAGGGCCCACAGTGCACTAGTATAGACCAGGGCCTACAGTGCACTACTATAGACCAGGGCCCACAGTGCACTACTATAGACCAGGGCCTACAGTGCACTACTATAGACCAGGGCCTACAGTGCACTACTATAGACCAGGGCCTACAGTGCACTACTATAGACCAGAGCCTACAGTGCACTACTATAGACCAGGGCCCACAGTGCACTACTATAGACCAGGGCCCATAGTGCACTACTATAGACCAGGGCCTACAGTGCACTACTATAGACCAGGGCCCACAGTGCACTAGTATAGACCAGGGCCTACAGTGCACTACTATAGACCAGGGCCTACAGTGCACTACTATAGACCAGGGCCCACAGTGCACTACTATAGACCAGGGCCCACAGTGCACTACTATAGACCAGGGCCCACAGTGCACTACTATAGACCAGGGCCCACAGTGCACTACTATAGACCAGGGCCCACAGTGCACTACTATAGACCAGGGCCCACAGTGCACTAGTATAGACCAGGGCCTACAGTGCACTACTATAGACCAGGGCCCACAGTGCACTACTATAGACCAGGGCCCACAGTGCACTACTATAGACCAGGGCCTACAGTGCACTACTATAGACCAGTGCCCACAGTGCACTACTATAGACCAGTGCCCACAGTGCACTACTATAGACCAGGGCCCACAGTGCACTACTATAGACCAGGGCACACAGTGCACTACTATAGACCAGGGCCCACAGTGCACTACTATAGACCAGGGCCTACAGTGCACTACTATAGACCAGGGCCTACAGTGCACTACTATAGACCAGGGCCCACAGTGCACTACTATAGACCAGGGCCTACAGTGCACTACTATAGAACAGGGCCCACAGTGCACTACTATAGACCAGGGCCTACAGTGCACTACTATAGACCAGGGCCTACAGTGCACTACTATAGAACAGGGCCTACAGTGCACTACTATAGAACAGGGCCCACAGTGCACTACTATAGAACAGGGCCCACAGTGCACTACTATAGACCAGGGCCTACAGTGCACTACTATAGACCAGGGCCCACAGTGCACTACTATAGACCAGGGCCTACAGTGCACTACTATAGAACAGGGCCCACAGTGCACTACTATAGACCAGGGCCTACAGTGCACTACTATAGACCAGGGCCTACAGTGCACTACTATAGAACAGGGCCTACAGTGCACTACTATAGAACAGGGCCCACAGTGCACTACTATAGAACAGGGCCCACAGTGCACTACTATAGAAGAGGGCCTACAGTGCACTACTATAGACCAGGGCCCACAGTGCACTACTATAGACCAGGGCCTACAGTGCACTACTATAGAACAGGGCCCACAGTGCACTACTATAGACCAGGGCCTACAGTGCACTACTATAGACCAGGGCCTACAGTGCACTACTATAGAACAGGGCCTACAGTGCACTACTATAGAACAGGGCCCACAGTGCACTACTATAGAACAGGGCCCACAGTGCACTACTATAGAAGAGGGCCTACAGTGCACTACTATAGACCAAGACCCACAGTGCACTACTATAGAACAGGGCCCACAGTGCACTACTATAGAACAGGGCCTACAGTGCACTACTATAGACCAGGGCCTACAGTGCACTACTATAGACCAGGGCACACAGTGCACTACTATAGACCAGGGCCCACAGTGCACTACTATAGACCAGGGCACACAGTGCACTACTATAGACCAGGGCCCACAGTGCACTACTATAGACCAGGGCCTACAGTGCACTACTATAGACCAGGGCCCACAGTGCACTACTATAGACCAGGGCCCACAGTGCACTACTATAGACCAGGGCCCACAGTGCACTACTATAGACCAGGGCCTACAGTGCACTACTATAGACCAGGGCCCACAGTGCACTAGTATAGACCAGGGCCCATAGTGCACTACTATAGACCAGGGCCTACAGTGCACTACTATAGACCAGGGCCCACAGTGCACTAGTATAGACCAGGGCCTACAGTGCACTACTATAGACCAGGGCCTACAGTGCACTACTATAGACCAGGGCCCACAGTGCACTACTATAGACCAGGGCCCACAGTGCACTACTATAGACCAGGGCCCACAGTGCACTACTATAGACAAGGGCCCACAGTGCACTACTATAGACCAGGGCCCACAGTGCACTAGTATAGACCAGGGCCTACAGTGCACTACTATAGACCAGGGCCCACAGTGCACTACTATAGACCAGGGCCAACAGTGCACTACTATAGACCAGGGCCTACAGTGCACTACTATAGACCAGGGCCCACAGTGCACTACTATAGACCAGGGCCCACAGTGCACTACTATAGACCAGGGCCCACAGTGCACTACTATAGACCAGGGCCCACAGTGCACTACTATAGACCAGGGCCTACAGTGCACTACTATAGACCAGGGCCTACAGTGCACTACTATAGACCAGGGCCCACAGTGCACTACTATAGACCAGGGCCTACAGTGCACTACTATAGAACAGGGCCCACAGTGCACTACTATAGACCAGGGCCTACAGTGCACTACTATAGACCAGGGCCTACAGTGCACTACTATAGAACATGGCCTACAGTGCACTACTATAGAACAGGGCCCACAGTGCACTACTATAGAACAGGGCCCACAGTGCACTACTATAGAACAGGGCCTACAGTGCACTACTATAGACCAAGGCCCACAGTGCACTACTATAGAACAGGGCCCACAGTGCACTACTATAGAACAGGGCCTACAGTGCACTACTATAGACCAGGGCCTACAGTGCACTACTATAGACCAGGGCCTACAGTGCACTACTATAGACCAGGGCCTACAGTGCACTACTATAGACCAGGGCCTACAGTGCACTACTATAGACCAGGGCCTACAGTGCACTACTATAGACCAGGGCCTACAGTGCACTACTATAGACCAGGGCCCACAGTGCACTACTATAGAACAGGGCCCACAGTGCACTACTATAGACCAGGGCCCACAGTGCACTACTATAGACCAGGGCCCACAGTGCACTACTATAGACCAGGGCCCACAGTGCACTACTATAGACCAGGGCCTACAGTGCACTACTATAGACCAGGGCCTACAGTGCACTACTATAGACCAGGGCCCACAGTGCACTACTATAGAACAGGGCCTACAGTGCACTACTATAGACCAGAGCCTACAGTGCACTACTATAGAACAGGGCCTACAGTGCACTACTATAGACCAGGGCCTACAGTGCACTACTATAGACCAGGGCCTACAGTGCACTACTATAGACCAGAGCCTACAGTGCACTACTATAGAACAGGGCCTACAGTGCACTACTATAGACCAGGGCCTACAGTGCACTACTATAGAACAGGGCCTACAGTGCACTACTATAGACCAGGGCCTACAGTGCACTACTATAGAACAGGGCCTACAGTGCACTACTATAGACCAGGGCCCACAGTGCACTACTATAGACCAGGGCCCACAGTGCACTACTATAGACCAGGGCACACAGTGCACTACTATAGACCAGGGCCCACAGTGCACTACTATAGACCAGGGCCTACAGTGCACTACTATAGACCAGGGCCTACAGTGCACTACTATAGACCAGGGCCCACAGTGCACTACTATAGACCAGGGCCTACAGTGCACTACTATAGACCAGGGCCCACAGTGCACTACTATAGACCAGGGCCTACAGTGCACTACTATAGACCAGGGCCCACAGTGCACTACTATAGACCAGGGCCCACAGTGCACTACTATAGACCAGGGCCTACAGTGCACTACTATAGACCAGGGCCCACAGTGCACTACTATAGACCAGGGCCTACAGTGCACTACTATAGACCAGGGCCTACAGTGCACTACTATAGACCAGGGCCTACAGTGCACTACTATAGACCAGGGCCTACAGTGCACTACTATAGACCAGGGCCTACAGTGCACTACTATAGACCAGGGCCTACAGTGCACTACTATAGAACAGGGCCTACAGTGCACTACTATAGACCAGGGCCTACAGTGCACTGCTATAGACCAGGGCCTACAGTGCACTACTATAGACCAGGGCCCACAGTGCACTACTATAGACCAGGGCCCACAGTGCACTACTATAGACCAGGGCCTACAGTGCACTACTATAGACCAGGGCCCACAGTGCACTACTATAGAACAGGGCCTACAGTGCACTACTATAGACCAGAGCCTACAGTGCACTACTATAGAACAGGGCCTACAGTGCACTCCTATAGACCAGGGCCTACAGTGCACTACTATAGACCAGGGCCTACAGTGCACTACTATAGACCAGAGCCTACAGTGCACTACTATAGAACAGGGCCTACAGTGCACTACTATAGACCAGGGCCTACAGTGCACTACTATAGAACAGGGCCTACAGTGCACTACTATAGACCAGGGCCTACAGTGCACTACTATAGAACAGGGCCTACAGTGCACTACTATAGACCAGGGCCCACAGTGCACTACTATAGACCAGTGCCCACAGTGCACTACTATAGACCAGGGCACACAGTGCACTACTATAGACCAGGGCCCACAGTGCACTACTATAGACCAGGGCCTACAGTGCACTACTATAGACCAGGGCCTACAGTGCACTACTATAGACCAGGGCCCACAGTGCACTACTATAGACCAGGGCCTACAGTGCACTACTATAGACCAGGGCCCACAGTGCACGACTATAGACCAGGGCCTACAGTGCACTACTATAGACCAGGGCCCACAGTGCACTACTATAGACCAGGGCCCACAGTGCACTACTATAGACCAGGGCCTACAGTGCACTACTATAGACCAGGGCCCACAGTGCACTACTATAGACCAGGGCCTACAGTGCACTACTATAGACCAGGGCCTACAGTGCACTACTATAGACCAGGGCCTACAGTGCACTACTATAAACCAGAGCCTACAGTGCACTACTATAGACCAGGGCCCACAGTGCACTACTATAGACCAGGGCCCATAGTGCACTACTATAGACCAGGGCCTACAGTGCACTACTATAGACCAGGGCCCACAGTGCACTAGTATAGACCAGGGCCTACAGTGCACTACTATAGACCAGGGCCTACAGTGCACTACTATAGACCAGGGCCCACAGTGCACTACTATAGACCAGGGCCCACAGTGCACTACTATAGACCAGGGCCCACAGTGCACTACTATAGACCAGGGCCCACAGTGCACTACTATAGACCAGGACCCACAGTGCACTACTATAGACCAGGGCCCACAGTGCACTAGTATAGACCAGGGCCTACAGTGCACTACTATAGACCAGGGCCCACAGTGCACTACTATAGACCAGGGCCCACAGTGCACTACTATAGACCAGGGCCTACAGTGCACTACTATAGACCAGGGCCCACAGTGCACTACTATAGACCAGGGCCCACAGTGCACTACTATAGACCAGGGCACACAGTGCACTACTATAGACCAGGGCCCACAGTGCACTACTATAGACCAGGGCCTACAGTGCACTACTATAGACCAGGGCCTACAGTGCACTACTATAGACCAGGGCCCACAGTGCACTACTATAGACCAGGGCCTACAGTGCACTACTATAGAACAGGGCCCACAGTGCACTACTATAGACCAGGGCCTACAGTGCACTACTATAGACCAGGGCCTACAGTGCACTACTATAGAACAGGGCCTACAGTGCACTACTATAGAACAGGGCCCACAGTGCACTACTATAGAACAGGGCCCACAGTGCACTACTATAGAAGAGGGCCTACAGTGCACTACTATAGACCAAGACCCACAGTGCACTACTATAGAACAGGGCCCACAGTGCACTACTATAGAACAGGGCCTACAGTGCACTACTATAGACCAGGGCCTACAGTGCACTACTATAGACCAGGGCCTACAGTGCACTACTATAGACCAGGGCCTACAGTGCACTACTATAGACCAGGGCCTACAGTGCACTACTATAGACCAGGGCCTACAGTGCACTACTATAGACCAGGGCCTACAGTGCACTACTATAGACCAGGGCCCACAGTGCACTACTATAGAACAGGGCCCACAGTGCACTACTATAGACCAGGGCCCACAGTGCACTACTATAGACCAGGGCCCACAGTGCACTACTATAGACCAGGGCCCACAGTGCACTACTATAGACCAGGGCCCACAGTGCACTACTATAGACCAGGGCCTACAGTGCACTACTATAGACCAGGGCCTACAGTGCACTACTATAGACCAGGGCCTACAGTGCACTACTATAGACCAGGGCCTACAGTGCACTACTATAGACCAGAGCCTACAGTGCACTACTATAGAACAGGGCCTACAGTGCACTACTATAGACCAGGGCCTACAGTGCACTACTATAGAACAGGGCCTACAGTGCACTACTATAGACCAGGGCCTACAGTGCACTACTATAGAACAGGGCCTACAGTGCACTACTATAGACCAGAGCCTACAGTGCACTACTATAGAACAGGGCCTACAGTGCACTACTATAGACCAGGGCCTACAGTGCACTACTATAGACCAGGGCCTACAGTGCACTACTATAGACCAGGGCCTACAGTGCACTACTATAGACCCGGGCCCACAGTGCACTTCTATAGACCAGGGCCCACAGTGCACTACTATAGACCAGGGCCCACAGTGCACTACTATAGACCAAGGCCCACAGTGCACTACTATAGAACAGGGCCCACAGTGCACTACTATAGACCAGGGCCGACAGTGCACTACTATAGACCAGGGCCCACAGTGCACTACTATAGACCAGGGCCCATAGTGCACTACTATAGACCAGGGCCTACAGTGCACTACTATAGACCAGGGCCCACAGTGCACTACTATAGACCAGGGCCTACAGTGCACTACTATAGACCAGGGCCCACAGTGCACTACTATAGACCAGGGCCTACAGTGCACTACTATAGACCAGGGCCTACAGTGCACTACTATAGACCAGGGCCTACAGTGCACTACTATAGACCAGAGCCTACAGTGCACTACTATAGACCAGGGCCCACAGTGCACTACTATAGACCAGGGCCCATAGTGCACTACTATAGACCAGGGCCTACAGTGCACTACTATAGACCAGGGCCCACAGTGCACTAGTATAGACCAGGGCCTACAGTGCACTACTATAGACCAGGGCCTACAGTGCACTACTATAGACCAGGGCCCACAGTGCACTACTATAGACCAGGGCCCACAGTGCACTACTATAGACCAGGGCCCACAGTGCACTACTATAGACCAGGGCCCACAGTGCACTACTATAGACCAGGGCCCACAGTGCACTACTATAGACCAGGGCCCACAGTGCACTAGTATAGACCAGGGCCTACAGTGCACTACTATAGACCAGGGCCCACAGTGCACTACTATAGACCAGGGCCCACAGTGCACTACTATAGACCAGGGCCTACAGTGCACTACTATAGACCAGTGCCCACAGTGCACTACTATAGACCAGTGCCCACAGTGCACTACTATAGACCAGGGCCCACAGTGCACTACTATAGACCAGGGCACACAGTGCACTACTATAGACCAGGGCCCACAGTGCACTACTATAGACCAGGGCCTACAGTGCACTACTATAGACCAGGGCCTACAGTGCACTACTATAGACCAGGGCCCACAGTGCACTACTATAGACCAGGGCCTACAGTGCACTACTATAGAACAGGGCCCACAGTGCACTACTATAGACCAGGGCCTACAGTGCACTACTATAGACCAGGGCCTACAGTGCACTACTATAGAACAGGGCCTACAGTGCACTACTATAGAACAGGGCCCACAGTGCACTACTATAGAACAGGGCCCACAGTGCACTACTATAGACCAGGGCCTACAGTGCACTACTATAGACCAGGGCCCACAGTGCACTACTATAGACCAGGGCCTACAGTGCACTACTATAGAACAGGGCCCACAGTGCACTACTATAGACCAGGGCCTACAGTGCACTACTATAGACCAGGGCCTACAGTGCACTACTATAGAACAGGGCCTACAGTGCACTACTATAGAACAGGGCCCACAGTGCACTACTATAGAACAGGGCCCACAGTGCACTACTATAGAAGAGGGCCTACAGTGCACTACTATAGACCAGGGCCCACAGTGCACTACTATAGACCAGGGCCTACAGTGCACTACTATAGAACAGGGCCCACAGTGCACTACTATAGACCAGGGCCTACAGTGCACTACTATAGACCAGGGCCTACAGTGCACTACTATAGAACAGGGCCTACAGTGCACTACTATAGAACAGGGCCCACAGTGCACTACTATAGAACAGGGCCCACAGTGCACTACTATAGAAGAGGGCCTACAGTGCACTACTATAGACCAAGACCCACAGTGCACTACTATAGAACAGGGCCCACAGTGCACTACTATAGAACAGGGCCTACAGTGCACTACTATAGACCAGGGCCTACAGTGCACTACTATAGACCAGGGCACACAGTGCACTACTATAGACCAGGGCCCACAGTGCACTACTATAGACCAGGGCCTACAGTGCACTACTATAGACCAGGGCCTACAGTGCACTACTATAGACCAGGGCCCACAGTGCACTACTATAGACCAGGGCCTACAGTGCACTACTATAGACCAGGGCCCACAGTGCACGACTATAGACCAGGGCCTACAGTGCACTACTATAGACCAGGGCCCACAGTGCACTACTATAGACCAGGGCCCACAGTGCACTACTATAGACCAGGGCCTACAGTGCACTACTATAGACCAGGGCCCACAGTGCACTACTATAGACCAGGGCCTACAGTGCACTACTATAGACCAGGGCCTACAGTGCACTACTATAGACCAGGGCCTACAGTGCACTACTATAAACCAGAGCCTACAGTGCACTACTATAGACCAGGGCCCACAGTGCACTACTATAGACCAGGGCCCATAGTGCACTACTATAGACCAGGGCCTACAGTGCACTACTATAGACCAGGGCCCACAGTGCACTAGTATAGACCAGGGCCTACAGTGCACTACTATAGACCAGGGCCTACAGTGCACTACTATAGACCAGGGCCCACAGTGCACTACTATAGACCAGGGCCCACAGTGCACTACTATAGACCAGGGCCCACAGTGCACTACTATAGACCAGGGCCCACAGTGCACTACTATAGACCAGGACCCACAGTGCACTACTATAGACCAGGGCCCACAGTGCACTAGTATAGACCAGGGCCTACAGTGCACTACTATAGACCAGGGCCCACAGTGCACTACTATAGACCAGGGCCCACAGTGCACTACTATAGACCAGGGCCTACAGTGCACTACTATAGACCAGGGCCCACAGTGCACTACTATAGACCAGGGCCCACAGTGCACTACTATAGACCAGGGCACACAGTGCACTACTATAGACCAGGGCCCACAGTGCACTACTATAGACCAGGGCCTACAGTGCACTACTATAGACCAGGGCCTACAGTGCACTACTATAGACCAGGGCCCACAGTGCACTACTATAGACCAGGGCCTACAGTGCACTACTATAGAACAGGGCCCACAGTGCACTACTATAGACCAGGGCCTACAGTGCACTACTATAGACCAGGGCCTACAGTGCACTACTATAGAACAGGGCCTACAGTGCACTACTATAGAACAGGGCCCACAGTGCACTACTATAGAACAGGGCCCACAGTGCACTACTATAGAAGAGGGCCTACAGTGCACTACTATAGACCAAGACCCACAGTGCACTACTATAGAACAGGGCCCACAGTGCACTACTATAGAACAGGGCCTACAGTGCACTACTATAGACCAGGGCCTACAGTGCACTACTATAGACCAGGGCCTACAGTGCACTACTATAGACCAGGGCCTACAGTGCACTACTATAGACCAGAGCCTACAGTGCACTACTATAGAACAGGGCCTACAGTGCACTACTATAGACCAGGGCCTACAGTGCACTACTATAGAACAGGGCCTACAGTGCACTACTATAGACCAGGGCCTACAGTGCACTACTATAGAACAGGGCCTACAGTGCACTACTATAGACCAGAGCCTACAGTGCACTACTATAGAACAGGGCCTACAGTGCACTACTATAGACCAGGGCCTACAGTGCACTACTATAGACCAGGGCCTACAGTGCACTACTATAGACCAGGGCCTACAGTGCACTACTATAGACCCGGGCCCACAGTGCACTTCTATAGACCAGGGCCCACAGTGCACTACTATAGACCAGGGCCCACAGTGCACTACTATAGACCAAGGCCCACAGTGCACTACTATAGAACAGGGCCCACAGTGCACTACTATAGACCAGGGCCGACAGTGCACTACTATAGACCAGGGCCCACAGTGCACTACTATAGACCAGGGCCCATAGTGCACTACTATAGACCAGGGCCTACAGTGCACTACTATAGACCAGGGCCCACAGTGCACTACTATAGACCAGGGCCTACAGTGCACTACTATAGACCAGGGCCCACAGTGCACTACTATAGACCAGGGCCTACAGTGCACTACTATAGACCAGGGCCTACAGTGCACTACTATAGACCAGGGCCTACAGTGCACTACTATAGACCAGAGCCTACAGTGCACTACTATAGACCAGGGCCCACAGTGCACTACTATAGACCAGGGCCCATAGTGCACTACTATAGACCAGGGCCTACAGTGCACTACTATAGACCAGGGCCCACAGTGCACTAGTATAGACCAGGGCCTACAGTGCACTACTATAGACCAGGGCCTACAGTGCACTACTATAGACCAGGGCCCACAGTGCACTACTATAGACCAGGGCCCACAGTGCACTACTATAGACCAGGGCCCACAGTGCACTACTATAGACCAGGGCCCACAGTGCACTACTATAGACCAGGGCCCACAGTGCACTACTATAGACCAGGGCCCACAGTGCACTAGTATAGACCAGGGCCTACAGTGCACTACTATAGACCAGGGCCCACAGTGCACTACTATAGACCAGGGCCCACAGTGCACTACTATAGACCAGGGCCTACAGTGCACTACTATAGACCAGTGCCCACAGTGCACTACTATAGACCAGTGCCCACAGTGCACTACTATAGACAAGGGCCCACAGTGCACTACTATAGACCAGGGCACACAGTGCACTACTATAGACCAGGGCCCACAGTGCACTACTATAGACCAGGGCCTACAGTGCACTACTATAGACCAGGGCCTACAGTGCACTACTATAGACCAGGGCCCACAGTGCACTACTATAGACCAGGGCCTACAGTGCACTACTATAGAACAGGGCCCACAGTGCACTACTATAGACCAGGGCCTACAGTGCACTACTATAGACCAGGGCCTACAGTGCACTACTATAGAACAGGGCCTACAGTGCACTACTATAGAACAGGGCCCACAGTGCACTACTATAGAACAGGGCCCACAGTGCACTACTATAGAAGAGGGCCTACAGTGCACTACTATAGACCAAGACCCACAGTGCACTACTATAGAACAGGGCCCACAGTGCACTACTATAGAACAGGGCCTACAGTGCACTACTATAGACCAGGGCCTACAGTGCACTACTATAGACCAGGGCCTACAGTGCACTACTATAGACCAGGGCCTACAGTGCACTACTATAGACCAGGGCCTACAGTGCACTACTATAGACCAGGGCCTACAGTGCACTACTATAGACCAGGGCCTACAGTGCACTACTATAGACCAGGGCCCACAGTGCACTACTATAGAACAGGGCCCACAGTGCACTACTATAGACCAGGGCCCACAGTGCACTACTATAGACCAGGGCCCACAGTGCACTACTATAGACCAGGGCCCACAGTGCACTACTATAGACCAGGGCCCACAGTGCACTACTATAGACCAGGGCCTACAGTGCACTACTATAGACCAGGGCCTACAGTGCACTACTATAGACCAGGGCCTACAGTGCACTACTATAGACCAGGGCCTACAGTGCACTACTATAGACCAGAGCCTACAGTGCACTACTATAGAACAGGGCCTACAGTGCACTACTATAGACCAGGGCCTACAGTGCACTACTATAGAACAGGGCCTACAGTGCACTACTATAGACCAGGGCCTACAGTGCACTACTATAGAACAGGGCCTACAGTGCACTACTATAGACCAGAGCCTACAGTGCACTACTATAGAACAGGGCCTACAGTGCACTACTATAGACCAGGGCCTACAGTGCACTACTATAGACCAGGGCCTACAGTGCACTACTATAGACCAGGGCCTACAGTGCACTACTATAGACCCGGGCCCACAGTGCACTTCTATAGACCAGGGCCCACAGTGCACTACTATAGACCAGGGCCCACAGTGCACTACTATAGACCAAGGCCCACAGTGCACTACTATAGAACAGGGCCCACAGTGCACTACTATAGACCAGGGCCGACAGTGCACTACTATAGACCAGGGCCCACAGTGCACTACTATAGACCAGGGCCCATAGTGCACTACTATAGACCAGGGCCTACAGTGCACTACTATAGACCAGGGCCCACAGTGCACTACTATAGACCAGGGCCTACAGTGCACTACTATAGACCAGGGCCTACAGTGCACTACTATAGACCAGGGCCCACAGTGCACTACTATAGAACAGGGCCTACAGTGCACTACTATAGACCAGAGCCTACAGTGCACTACTATAGAACAGGGCCTACAGTGCACTACTATAGACCAGGGCCTACAGTGCACTACTATAGACCAGGGCCTACAGTGCACTACTATAGACCAGAGCCTACAGTGCACTACTATAGAACAGGGCCTACAGTGCACTACTATAGACCAGGGCCTACAGTGCACTACTATAGAACAGGGCCTACAGTGCACTACTATAGACCAGGGCCTACAGTGCACTACTATAGAACAGGGCCTACAGTGCACTACTATAGACCAGAGCCTACAGTGCACTACTATAGAACAGGGCCTACAGTGCACTACTATAGACCAGGGCCTACAGTGCACTACTATAGACCAGGGCCCACAGTGCACTACTATAGACCAGGGCCCATAGTGCACTACTATAGACCCGGGCCCATAGTGCACTACTATAGACCAGGGCCCACAGTGCACTACTATAGACCAGGGCCCATAGTGCACTACTATAGACCAGGGCCCATAGTGCACTTCTATAGACCAGGGCCCACAGTGCACTACTATAGACCAGGGCCTACAGTGCACTACTATAGACCAGGGCCCACAGTGCACTACTATAGACCAGGGCCCATAGTGCACTACTATAGACCCGGGCCCATAGTGCACTACTATAGACCAGGGCCCACAGTGCACTACTATAGACCAGGGCCCATAGTGCACTACTATAGACCAGGGCCCATAGTGCACTTCTATAGACCAGGGCCCACAGTGCACTACTATAGACCAGGGCCCACAGTGCACTACTATAGACCAGGGCCTATAGTGCACTATATAGGGAATAGGGTGTCATTAGGGACTGAGACTCAGTCTCTTCCTATGGGTCTGAGAAACCCACTGAACTGACCAGTGAAGACACAAACACACACATACATTCATACACAGAGTGGAGGAGGGCTGAGGGACAGGACCCTGGGGACGGAGGCAACGATAAGGTGCTCTACAGGAGAGCCCTCACATCTCTCAGAGGGACAGGACCCTGGGGACGGAGGCAACGATAAGGTGCTCTACAGGAGAGCCCTCACATCTCTCAGAGGGACAGGACCCTGGGGACGGAGGCAACGATAAGGTGCTCTACAGTCTCTAATATGGTCATACATTTGGCAGGAGGTTAGGAAGTGCAGCTCAGTTTCCACCTCATTTTGTGGGCAGTGAGCACACAGCCTGTCTTCTCTTGAAGCCATGTCTGCCTACGGCGGCCTTTCTCAATCGCAAGGCTATGCTCGCTGAGTCTGTACATAGTCAAAGCTTTCCTTAAGTTTGGGTCAGTCACAGTGGTCAGGTATTCTGCCACTGTGTACTCTGCTTCTGTAACAGCTTTCTTCTGTGGACGAAGGAGAGGACCAAAGCGCAGCGTGGTTGGTGTTCATCATGTTTAATAAAGACAATAAACACTACAAAATACAACAACAAAAAAATGTGAAAAACCGAAACAGTTCTGTCTGGTGCAGACACACGAAGACAGAAGACAACCACCCACAAAACCAAACACAAAACAGGCTACCTAAATATGGTTCCCAATCAGAGACAATGACTAACACCTGCCTCTGATTGAGAACCATATCAGGCCAAACATAGAAACGGGAAAACTAGACACACAATATAGAATGCCCACTCAGCTCACGTCCTGACCAACACTAAAACAAAGAAAACACAAAAGAACTATGGTCAGAACGTGACAGTTTAGAGCAAAATAGCATTCTAGTTTGATCTGTTCATTTGTTAATTCTTTCCAATATGTCAAGTAATTATCTTTTTGTTTTCTCATGATGTGGTTGGGTCTAATTGTGCTGCTGTCCTGGGGCTCTGTGGGGTGTGTTTGTGAACAGAGCCCCAGGACCAGCTCTGCTTAGGGGACTCTTTTCCAGGTTCATCTCTCTGTAGGTGATGGCTTTGTTATGAAAAGTTTGGGAATCGCTTCCTTTTGGGTGGTTGTAGAATTGAACGGCATATCTGGATTTTGATCATTAGTGGGTATCGGCCTAATTCTGCTCTGCATGCATTATTTGGTGTTTTACTTTGTACACTGAAGATATTTTTGCAGAATTCTGCATGCAGAGTCTCAATCTCTCTCTATCTATCTAGCTCGCTATCTCTGCCTGTAATCTCAATAACACAATGTTTACACACACACACACACACACACACACACACACACACACACACACACACCCCTTCCCGAGTCAGAGGAAATGAGTGCCTTGTGGGTTTCAATTCTGTGATGTCACATCCTGTATCTGTCCCCATGGGACTTGACTGTGGTTGGATTGTTAAACCATCCACCCTATTTCCCCCTCAAACTTCCTCTATTAAATGACAGCTATTATCTAGAAGTCATGTCTTTATAATATATTGTGGTTTATTGTTCAGAGACATATTACTGTGAGACTTTAATACCTTAAACGTACACACAGAATAAAAAAAAGCACCGTTCAACAGCAAGCAGCAAGCAGCTGACTCTAATTGAGGAGTCCATAAACACAAACAACTCCTGGCAAAAAAAAGTTGAAAAAAATGTAAAAAATCGAAACGAGAGGAATTATCAATACAAAATGGTAACATATGTTTAACTCATTTTAAAACACTCTACAACACCGTTCAAACTGACACAAACGCAGAATGACAAATTCATGAGGAGTTGAATGGATTAGATGAAGCTTTAGAGGACAATCAAAATCCATTGGACTCCCAGTTACTGACCAGGATCTCTATAAGAAACTTCAGGCTCTCAAATGTAAAAAGGCCTGCGGACCTGACGGCATCCTAAATGAGATGCTCAAACTCACTAGTGCAAAATGTCAATTGGCTGTGTTAAAACTGTTCAATTTGACCCTGAGTGTAGGTTATTTCCCTGACATCTGGAATCAAGGACTCATAACCCCAATCTTTAAGAACGGAGACAAATTTGACCCGAACAATTCCAGAGGCATTTGTGTGAACAGTAACCTGGGGAAGGCTTTCTGTAGTATTATCAATGTAAGAGTTCTAAACTTCCTTAATAAGCACAATGTCTTGAGTAAAAGCCTAGTTGGAATAATACCAAAACATCACACGACTGATCATATTTACACACCCTGATAGATAAACATGTCCACCAAAATATACTCTTCTTTATCGACTCCCCAAAAGCATTTGATTCTATTTGGCATACAGAACTGTTCTACAACATCTAAAATACAGGGACCCCCTCTCGTATCATTACCAAGCCCTGCAATGCCAAGAGCTGAGCAAAGAAAAGAGTCACCTCATCCAGCTGGTCCTGGGGCTGAGTTCACTAACCTGTTCTACTAACACACTGAAGCCTCAGGACTCTCATCCAGCTGGTCCTGGGGCTGAGTTCACTAACCTGTTCTACTAACACACTGAAACCTCAGGACCCTCATCCAGCTGGTCCTGGGGCTGAGTTCACTAACCTGTTCTACTAACACACTGAAACCTCAGGACTCTCATCCAGCTGGTCCTGGGGCTGAGTTCACTAACCTGTTCTACTGACACACTGAAACCTCAGGACTCTCATCCAGCTGGTCCTGGGGCTGAGTTCACTAACCTGTTCTACTAACACACTGAAGCCTCAGGACCCTCATCCAGCTGGTCCTGGGGCTGAGTTCACTAACCTGTTCTACTAACACACTGAAACCTCAGGACCCTCATCCAGCTGGTCCTGGGGCTGAGTTCACTAACCTGTTCTACTGACACACTGAAACCTCAGGACCCTCATCCAGCTGGTCCTGGGGTTGAGTTCACTAACCTGTTCTACTAACACACTGAAACCTCAGGACTCTCATCCAGCTGGTCCTGGGGCTGAGTTCACTAACCTGTTCTACTAACACACTGAAACCTCAGGACTCTCATCCAGCTGGTCCTGGGGCTGAGTTCACTAACCTGTTCTACTAACACACTGAAACCTCAGGACCCTCATCCAGCTGGTCCTGGGGCTGAGTTCACTAACCTGTTCTACTAACACACTGAAACCTCAGGACTCTCATCCAGCTGGTCCTGGGGCTGAGTTCACTAACCTGTTCTACTGACACACTGAAACCTCAGGACCCTCATCCAGCTGGTCCTGGGGCTGAGTTCACTAACCTGTTCTACTAACACACTGAAGCCTCAGGACTCTCATCCAGCTGGTCCTGGGGCTGAGTTCACTAACCTGTTCTACTAACACACTGAAGCCTCAGGACCCTCATCCAGCTGGTCCTGGGGCTGAGTGTCCTGACCCAGGAAAACCTGGCTCCCTGTAGAGGAAGGGCTGTGCAACCACTGCACCCTCATCCAGCTGGTCCTGGGGCTGAGTTCACTAACCTGTTCTACTAACACACTGAAGCCTCAGGACCCTCATCCAGCTGGTCCTGGGGCTGAGTGTCCTGACCCAGGAAAACCTGGCTCCCTGTAGAGGAAAGGCTGTGTAACCACTGCACCGCAGCAGAACCTGAGACGGAGCTGCATTTCCTGACAAAATGTCAAAAATATAAAACAATTAGAGAGTCATTTCCCCAAATTTGAAACCCTTATTCAAGGTTGGCTGAGTGGGTCCTAGTGGAGCCAACTGGCTTAGTGGGCCCTAGTGGAGCCAGCTGACTGAGCGGGCCCTAGTGGAGCCAACTGGCTTAGTGGGCCCTAGTGGAGCCAGCTGACTGAGTGGGTCCTAGTGGAGCCAGCTGACTGAGTGGGCCCTAGTGGAGCCAGCTGACTGAGTGGGTCCTAGTGGAGCCAGCTGACTGAGCGGGCCCTAGTGGAGCCAGCTGGCTGAGTGGGCCCTAGTGGAGTCAGCTGGCTGAGTGGGCCCTAGTGGAGCCAGCTGGCTTAGTGGGCCCTAGTGGAGCCAACTGGCTTAGTGGGCCCTAGTGGAGCCAGCTGGCTTAGTGGGCCCTAGTGGAGCCAGCTGACTGAGCGGGCCCTAGTGGAGCCAGCTGGCTTAGTGGGCCCTAGTGGAGCCAACTGGCTTAGTGGGCCCTAGTGGAGCCAGCTGGCTTAGTGGGCCCTAGTGGAGCCAACTGGCTTAGTGGGCCCTAGTGGAGCCAGCTGACTGAGCGGGCCCTAGTGGAGCCAGCTGACTGAGCGGGCCCTAGTGGAGCCAGCTGGCTTAGTGGGCCCTAGTGGAGCCAACTGGCTTAGTGGGCCCTAGTGGAGCCAGCTGACTGAGCGGGCCCTAGTGGAGCCAGCTGACTGAGTGGGCCCTAGTGGAGCCAGCTGGCTTAGTGGGCCCTAGTGGAGGCAACTGGCTGAGTTCGCCCGAGTGGAGCCAACTGGCTTAGTGGGCCCTAGTGGAGCCAACTGGCTTAGTGGGCCCTAGTGGAGCCAGCTGGCTTAGTGGGCCCTAGTGGAGCCAGCTGACTGAGCGGGCCCTAGTGGAGCCAACTGGCTGAGTTCGCCCTAGTGGAGCCAACTGGCTTAGTGGGCCCTAGTGGAGCCAACTGGCTTAGTGGGCCCTAGTGGAGCCAGCTGGCTGAGTTGGCCGTAGTAGAGCCAGCTGGCTGAGCGGGTTTTAGTGGAGCCAGCTGGCTGTGCGGGCCCTAGTGGAGGCAACTGGCTGAGTTCGCCCGAGTGGAGCCAACTGGCTGAGTTCGCCCTTGTGGAGCCAACTGGCTGAGTTCGCCCTAGTGGAGCCAACTGGCTGAGTTCGCCCTAGTGGAGCCAACTGGCTGAGTTCGCCCTAGTGGAGCCAGCTGGCTGAGCTGGCCGTAGTAGAGCCAGCTGGCTGAGCGGGTTTTAGTGGAGCCAGCTGGCTGTGCGGGCCCTAGTGGAGCCAGCTAGTTCTGTAAGGTGTGAGTAGTTGAACTGGTCTGTCGGCTAGTTTATCTTAATTTATAGGCTATTTTATATATTATTTTGTTGAGGGTATAGACCGACGGCCTGTACAGGTCTGGATCGATTACACTTGTTTTGTGTTTTTCATAGATAGTTAATAATTTAACATTTCAAACATCTTTTTCTTTTGAAACTTTTGTGTTTAATGTTAACTATTATTTTGTGATAGTTTATTTTACTTGCTGTGGCAATGTTAGTGTAACAGTATAACTTTAGCCCGTCCCCTCGCCCATACCCGGGCGCGAACCAGGGACCCTCTGCACACATTAACAACAGTCACCCACGAAGCATCGTTACCCATCGCTCCACAAAAGCCACGGCCCTTGCAGAGCAAGGGGAACTACTACTTCAAGGTCTCAGAGCAAGTGACGTCACCGATTGAAACGCTATTTAGCGCGCACCACCGCTAACTAAGCTAGCCGTTTCACATCCGTTACACTCACCCCCCGTTGCATTAGCATATGTTTCCATATGCACCTTTGAATTGAATTGAGCTTCACTTACAGGTGAGTGACCTCAACAGCACTTATGTGAGAACAGGAAACGCTTGGAACACCCACAGCCGGTCCCAGTTCTGTCCTGGGCCTGAGTTATGCTTCAGAGCGGCGTTACGATGACCCGTTTCTGGATTCGTTTTATTGTTATACGAAGTAAACAACGCATAGAATAGAATATAACTTTATTTGTTTTCTCCAGAGGGAGAATTTATCCTGCACATTTAAATTGATTGGCAATACAAAAACGGATGTACATAGTATATACACATTCCAAACAAAAACAAGACATACTTGTATGTGTAAAGGTCATGAAGAGGTCAACCTGACCTGGGTTGATGTAAAATGTACATACAGAGTACAGGGTTCTTAACACAATGACCCATGTCAATTAGCTTGATGCAACTGTCCTATTGACTCTGGGGAGAGGAAACAGGATTCTACTGTCTAATGTCCAGCAGGTGGATGTTTGGTCCTCTTCTAGTGTCTATTGTTCAGCAGGTGGATGTTTGGTCCTCTTCTAGTGTCTATTGTTCAGCAGATGGATGTTTGGTCCTCTTCTAGTGTCTATTGTCCAGCAGGTGGATGTTTGGTCCTCTTCTATGCCTATCGTTCAGCAGGTGGATGTTTGGTCCTCTTCTAGTGTCTATTGTCCAGCAGGTGGATGTTTGGTCCTCTTCTAGTGTCTAGTGTTCAGCAGGTGGATGTTTGGTCCTCTTCTAGTGTCTATTGTCCAGCAGGTGGATGTTTGGTCCTCTTCTACTGTCTAGTGTTCAGCAGGTGGCTGTTTGGTCCTCTTCTAGTGTCTATTGTCCAGCAGGTGGATGTTTGGTCCTCTTCTAGTGTCTATTGTTCAGCAGGTGGATGTTTGGTCCTCTTCTAGTGTCTATTGTCCAGCAGGTGGATGTTTGGTCCTCTTCTATGCCTATCGTTCAGCAGGTGGATGTTTGGTCCTCTTCTACTGTCTATTGTTCAGCAGGTGGATGTTTGGTCCTCTTCTACTGTCTAGTGTTCAGCAGGTGGATGTTTGGTCCTCTTCTACTGTCTATTGTTCAGCAGGTGCCACAGATCAGTTGTGGTGTAGGTTACGCCAGTATGTTACTAACTACAGAAGTTGAAACTGAAGGTTGGATGAGAACCATGTCACTGGGTTTAATCAAACAGTGTTTCAGTAAATTTAGGATATTCCTGTGTGGGTGAGACATGATCAAGACGTCAGTTAGTCAGTATCTCAACGGGTGGAAACCCCCAGCCACAACAACCACCCACCCACCCACCCAACCACCCAACCACCTAACCAAGCAAAGAAACAGAGAGACACAGAGAGACACAGAGAGACACAGAGAGACACAGAGAGACAGAGAGAGACACAGAGAGACACAGAGAGACACAGAGAGACACAGAGAGACAGAGAGAGACACAGAGAGACACAGAGAGACACAGAGAGACACAGAGAGACACAGAGAGAAACAGAGAGACACAGAGAGACACAGAGAGACACAGAGAGACACAGAGAGACAGAGAGAGAGAGAGAGAGAGAGAGGGGGGGGGCATGTATCAGATAATCAGCATGCTCTACTCACTATTGGTCCAAGCCGAAACCACTTAAATAACAGTATGGACCACAAAGCTTTTACTCTCTCGTCCTCAGTGGAGGCTGCTGAGGGGAGGACGGCTCATAATAATGGCTGGAATGGAGTCAATGGAATGGAGTCAATGGAATGGAGTCAATGGAATGGAGTCAATGGAATGGAGTCAATGGAAGGACATCAACCACATGGATGTGTTTGATACCGTTTGATGTGCCCCCACAGCTCATCCTGGAATATACAAGGTCTGAGGTCATCTGTTTTTGGCCTAAAGAGCAGGAACCCAGACTTCACCAAAGAAATCATGAATACAGACGTTATCATCCTGCAAGAAACATGGCATAGAGGAGATGGATCCACTGGTTGCCCTCTAGGTTACAGAGAGCTGGTCGTCCCATCCACCAAACTACCAAGTGGGTGGCATAGAGGAGATGGATCCACTGGTTGCCCTCTAGGTTACAGAGAGCTGGTCGTCCCATCCACCAAACTACCAGGTGGGTGGCATAGAGGAGATGGATCCACTGGTTGCCCTCTAGGTTACAGAGAGCTGGTCGTCCCATCCACCAAACTACCAGGTGTGAAACAGGGAAGAGACTAAGGGGTATGCTACTTGTGAATAGATCACACTTAACCAACTCCATTAAATCCATTAAAGCCTTATTCTAAAATGTATTAAATAGTTTTTTCCCCTCATCAATCTACACACAATAACCCATAATGACATCACAATAACCCATAATGATAAAGCAAAAACAGGTTTAGACATTTTTGCAAATGTTTTTTAAAATTTTTATACAATTTAAATGTCAAATTTACATAAGTGTTCAGTAATTTGTTGAAGAACCTTTGGCAGCAATTACAGCATTGAGTCTTCTTGGGTATGACGCGACAAGCTTGGTACACCTGTATTTGGGGAGATTATCCCGTTCTTCTCTGCAGATCCTCTCAAGCTCTGTCAGGTTGGATGGGGAGCGTCGCTGCACAGCTATTTTCAGGTCTCTCCAGAGGTGTTAGATCGGGTTCAAGTCCGGGCTCTGGCTGGGCCTCTCAAAGACATTCAGAGACTTGTCCCGAAGCCACTCCTGCGTTGTCTTGGTTGTGTGCTTAGGGTCGTTGTCCTGTTGGAAGGTGAACCTTCGCCCCAGTGATGTCCTGAGTGCTCTGGAGCAGGTTTTCATCAAAGATCTCTCTGTACTTTACTCCGTTCCTCTTTCCCTCCATCCTGACTAGTCTCCCAGTCCCTGCTACTGAAAAACATCCCCACAGCATGATGCTGCCACCACCACGCTTCACCGTTGGGATGGTGCCAGGTTTCCTCCAGATGTGATACTTAGCATTTTGGCCAATCTTGGTTTCATAAGACCAGAGAATCTTGTTTCACATGGTTTGAGAATCTTTAGGTGTCTTTTGGCAAACTCCAAGTGGGCTTTCATGTGTCTTTTACTGAGGAGTGGTTTGCATCTGGCCACTCTACCATAAAGGCCTGATTGGTGGAGTGCTGCAGACATTGTTGTCCTTCTGGAAGGTTCCCCCATCTCCACAGAGGAACTCTGGATCTCTGACAGAGTGACCATCAGGTTCTTGGTCACCTCCCTGACCAAGGCCCTTATCCCCTGATTGCTCAGTTTGGCCGGGCGGACAGCTCAAGGAAGAGTCTGGGATGTTCCAAACTTCCTCCATTTAAGGATGATGGAGGCCACTGTGTTCTTGGCAAGCTTCAATGCTGCAGACATTTTTTGGTATCCTTCCCCAGATCTGTACCTTGACACAATCCCGTCTCGGAGCTCTATGGACAGTTTCTTTGACCTCATGGCTTGGTTTTTGCTCTGACATACACTGTCAACAATGGGACCTTATATAGACAGGTGTGTGCCTTACTAAATCATGTCCAATCAATTGAATTTACCACAGGTGGACTCTAATCAAATTGTAGAAACATCTCAAGGATGATCAATGGAAACAGGATGCACCTGAGCTCAATTTCGAGTCACATAGGAAAGGGTCTGAATACTTATGTAAATAAGGGTTATGTGTTTTTTTATTTTTTTATAAAACTTGCTAAAGAAATCTAAAAAACCTGTTTTCACTTTGTCATTATGTTGTATTGTGTGTAGATTGATGAAGACAAAATGTATTTAAGCCATTTTACAATAAGGCTGTAACCTAACAGGATGTGGAAAAAGGGAAGGGGTCTGAAAACCGAATGCACCGAATATCTCCCCACTAGAATCCACATACTCTAATGATGACCCTCCATCCTACAGGGGGAGATCATTTCCAGGCCCAGGGACCAGTACTAGTCTGTGAGGACCTAAATGCCAGAACTGGACAAGATCCCGACATTCTCAATGTGAGTATATTTTAAATTAAGATAAATATACAAAGCAGACGACTAAAGTTCAAGAGGGAATTAACGATTAATGGAAATAGTTGTTTTTCTGTAATAGGGGATTAATGATTAATGGAAATAGTTGTTTTTCTGTAATAGGGAATTAACGATTAATGGAAATAGTTGTTTTTCTGTAATAGGGAATTAACGATTAATGGAAATAGTTGTTATTCTGTAAGAGGGAATTAACGATTAATGGAAATAGTTGTTTTTCTGTAATAGGGAATTAACGATTAATGGAAATAGTTGTTTTTCTGTAATAGGGAATTAACAATTAATGGAAATAGTTGTTTTTCTGTAATAGGGAATTAACAATTAATGGAAATAGTTGTTTTTCTGTAATAGGGAATTAACGATTAATGGAAATAGTTGTTATTCTGTAATAGGGAATTAACGATTCATGGAAATAGTTGTTATTCTGTAACAGGGAATGAATGATTCATGCGACAGAGACATGGGAGGAGTTTCAGTCCTGGACTCATAGCAACATGTGGCAACTTCTCATTGGTCCGAATTGTCGATATATTGAGCCTGAAATGGGATACTTGTTATTTGTTCATTGGCCCAATTTTACTGCAAGGAATTCTAATTGGTCAACCAAAGGTTAGGGTTGGGTTATAAATGACATCCTGTCGTTCTGTGGAGAATCATTAAGGACAGGGAAGAATGAACATCTACCATCTACTTCCCAGCATAACAGCTATGATGTGTTCTCTTTGAATAAATAGATTTTTCTCCCCCTGATTTGCTTTGGGGTCTGTGTAAAAATGGGTCACAAACTGCATACTATTAAGAAATGCCGGAGCAGAAGGCAGATGTTTTACATGCCCCCAACCGATTGTGTTTTTGTTCGTATATATGTTTTCATTCGTAACTTTTTTTTTTTTACTCATTTTGTACATAATGTTGCCTCTACCATCTCTTATGACTGAAAATAACTTCTAGACATCAGGACTGCAATTACTCACCACGGACTAGCAGAATCCTTTTTCTTCTTTCACGACTCTGATGAGCCCGAGGCGGAGGAGATACGGCTCCCTTGGGAACAGGGCCCCGACCACAGTGATCTGCGTGAAGAGGATGCGGAGAAAGAGGGGCCAGAGAGCGGTCTGCCTTCTGAGAAGTCAGAGGCGATCGAATAAACCCCCACTTCCCTCAATTCTGCTAGCAAACATGCAATCTTTGGACAATAAAATGGACGGGTTAAAGGGCAGATTAAACTACCTACGGGACATTAAAAACTGTAACATCTTATGCTTCACGGAGTCATGGCTGAACGATGATAATATTAACATATATCTGGCTGGTTATACGATGTACCAGCAGGATAGAACAGCGACGTCTGGTAAGACAAGGGGCGGCGGTCTATGTATTTTTGTAAACAACAGCTGGTGCACGATATTTAAGGAGTTCTCAAGCTATTGCTAGCCTGAGGTAGAGTTTCTCATGATAACCTGTAGACCACACTACCTACCAAGAGAGTTTTCATCTGTATTCTTTGTAGCTGTTTACATACCATCACAGTCAGAGGCTGGCACTAAGAAAGCATTGAATGAGCTGTATTCAACCACAAGCAAACCAGAAAACGCTCACCCAGAGGCGGCGCTCCTCGTAGCCGGGAACTTTAATGCAGGGAAACTTAAATCAGTTCACCAAATTTCTATCAGCATGTTAAATGTGCAACCAGAGGGAAAAGAACTCTGGAACACCTATAATCCACACAGAGATGCATACAAAGCTCTCCCTCGCTCTCCATTTGGCAAATCTGACCATAATTTCATCCTCCTGATTCCTGCTTACAAGCACAAATTAAAGCAGGAAGCACCAGTGACTAGATCAATAAAAAAAAGTGGTCAGAGGAAGCAGATGCTGAGCTACAGGACTGTTCTGCACAGACTGGAATATGTTCTGGGACTCCTCCAATGGCATTGAGGAGTACACCACATCAGTCATTGGCTTCATCAATAAGTGCATTGATGACGTCGTCCCCACAGTGACCGTACGCACATATCCCAACCAGAAGCCATGGATTACAGGCAGCATACGCACTGAGCTAAAGGCTAGAGATGCCGCTTTCAAAGAGCGGGACTCTAATCCGGAAGGTTATAAGAAATTCCACTATGCCCACCTACGAACCATCAAACAGGTAAAGCGTCTATACAGGACTAAGACCGAGTCGTACTACACCGACTGACGCTCGTCGGATGTGGCAGGGCCTGCAAACCATTACAGACTACAAAGGGAAGCACAGCCGAGAGCTGCCCAGAGACATGAGCCTACCGGATGAGCTAAACTACTACTACGCTCGCTTTGAAGCAAATAACACTGAAACATGCATGAGAGCACCAGCTGTACCGGAAGACTGTGTGATCACGCTCTCCACAGCCGATGTGAGTAACACCTTTAGACAGGTCAGCATTTATAAGGCAGCAGGGCCATATGGATTACCAGGACGTGTACTGCGAGCATTGGCTGACCAACTGGCAAGTGTCTTCACTGACGTTTTCAACCTCTCCCTCTCCGAGCCTGTAATACCAACATGTTTCAACAGACCACCATGGTGCCTGTGCCTAAGAACACTAAGATAACCTGCCTAAATGACTATCGACCTGCAGCACTCACATCTGTAGCCATGAAGTGCTTAAAAGGCTGGTCATGGCTCACATCAACACCATTATCCCAGACACCCTAGACACACTCCAATTTGCATACCGCCCCAACAGATCCACAGAGGATGCAGTCTCTATTGCACTCCACTCTGTCCTTTCCCACCTGGACAAAAGGAACACCTATGTGAGAATGCTATTCATTGACTACAGCTCAGCATTCAACACCATAGTGCCCTAAAAGCTCATTCAATAAGCTAAGGACACTGGGACTAAACATCTCCCTCTGCAACTGGATCCTGGACTTCCTGACGGGCCGACACCCAGGTAGTAAGGGTAGGTAACAACACATCCGCAACTCTGATCCTCAGCGCAGGGGCACCTCAGGGTTGCGTGCCCAGTCCGCTCCTGTACTCTCTGTTCACTCATGACTGCACAGCCAGGCACAACTCCAACACCATAATTAAGTTTGCCGATGACACAACAGTGGTATGCCTCATCACCGACAACAACGAGACAGCCTATAGTGAGGAGGTCAGAGACCTGGCCGTGTGATGCCAGGACAACAACCTCTCCCTCAACGTGATGAAGACAAAGGAGATGATTATGGACTACAGGAAAAAGAGGACCGGGCACACCCCCATTCTCATCGACAGGGCTGCAGTGGAGCAGGTTGAGAGCTTCAAGTTCCTTGGTGTCCACATCACCAACAAACTAACATGGTCCAAGCACACCTGACTGGTAGCATCACTGCCTGGTATGGCAAGCCATAAGACTGCTGAACTGCTGATCAAATGGCCACCAGACTATTTCCTAAGAAAGGAATTGAGGAACCTATCCAACCAAAATCAAAAACACAGAGAGCCAGAAAACTTCAGACCCCTCCTTTACTACGGTGTTACACTGAAACAGTTCAGAAATACACTATGATCAATGCAAATCCAACTCGCAGACAACCAATTCCAATTGGCTCTACTAAAACTCTTTAAAATCATCCTTTGTTCTGGCATCTTCCCCAACACCCACCTCTCTTCAATATATAAATCAATAAATTGGCGAGGGCACTAGAACGGTTTGCAGCACCCGGCCTCACTCTTCTGGACTCACAAATAAAGTGTCTACTGTTTGCAGATGATCTGGTGCTTCTGTCCCCAACCAAGGAGGGCCTACAGCAGCACCTAGACCTGCTCCCAACCAAGGAGGGCCTACAGCAGCACCTAGACCTGCCCCCAACCAAGGAGGGCCTACAGCAGCACCTAGACCTGTCCCCAACCAAGGAGGGCCTACAGCAGCACCTAGACCTGTCCCCAACCAAGGAGGGCCTACAGCAGCACCTAGACCTGTCCCCAACCAAGGAGGGCCTACAGCAGCACCTAGACCTGCTCCCAACCAAGGAGGGCCTACAGCAGCACCTAGACCTGCTCCCAACCAAGGAGGGCCTACAGCAGCACCTAGACCTGCCCCCAACCAAGGAGGGCCTACAGCAGCACCTAGACCTGTCCCCAACCAAGGAGGGCCTACAGCAGCACCTAGACCTGCTCCCAACCAAGGAGGGTCTACAGCAGCACCTAGACCTGTCCCCAACCAAGGAGGGTCTACAGCAGCACCTAGACCTGCTCCCAACCAAGGAGGGTCTACAGCAGCACCTAGACCTGTCCCCAACCAAGGAGGGCCTACAGCAGCACCTAGACCTGCTCCCAACCAAGGAGGGCCTACAGCAGCACCTAGACCTGTCCCCAACCAAGGAGGGCCTACAGCATCACCTAGACCTGTCCCCAACCAAGGAGGGCCTACAGCAGCACCTAGACCTGTCCCCAACCAAGGAGGGTCTACAGCAGCACCTAGACCTGTCCCCAACCAAGGAGGGCCTACAGCAGCACCTAGACCTGCTCCCAACCAAGGAGGGCCTACAGCAGCACCTAGACCTGTCCCCAACCAAGGAGGGCCTACAGCAGCACCTAGACCTGTCCCCAACCAAGGAGGGCCTACAGCAGCACCTAGACCTGCTCCCAACCAAGGAGGGCCTACAGCAGCACCTAGACCTGTCCCCAACCAAGGAGGGCCTACAGCAGCACCTAGACCTGTCCCCAACCAAGGAGGGCCTACAGCAGCACCTAAACCTGCCCCCAACCAAGGAGGGCCTTCAGCAGCACCTAGACCTGCTCCCAACCAAGGAGGGCCTACAGCAGCACCTAGACCTGGGCCCTGACAGTGAATCTCAGTAAGACAAAAATAATGGTGTTCCAAAAAAGGTCCAGTAGCCAGTACAACAAATATAAATTCTATCTAGAAACTGTGGCCCTAGAGCACACAAAAAACGATACATACCTCGGCCTAAATATCAACACCACAGGTAATTTTCACAAGTCTGTGAACAAACTGAGAGACAATGCAAGAAGGGCTTTCTATGCCATCAAAAGGAACATAAAATTTGACATCCCAATTAGGATCTGGCTAAAAATACTTCAACCGTTATAGAATCCATTCCCCGCTATGGTTGTGAGGTCTGGGATCCGCTCATCAACCAAAAATTAACAAATGGGACAACCATTTCTGCATGCACAATTCTGCAAAAATATACTTTGTGTACAACGCAGAACCCCAAACAATGCAGGCAGAGCAGAATTGAGACTATAGTGAATACTGGGAAAACTGCAACCAGAGGAACACAAACATTGTAAATACCACCAAAATGTACCTGTTTTTCTTCTTCTAATTTTCTCACTACAAATATTTGCACATTGCTAAAACAACTGTACATAGCTGATAATATAACACTTGAAATGTTGATGTTGTTTTGTGTCTTCTCACTTTAAGTTATTGTTAATTTTACTTGCTGTCGCAACTTAGAAAGCCCCTTTGAGTTGAATTGAGAGAGAGAGACCAGAGAAAGGGAGAAACAGAGAGAGAGAAAGAGAGATAAATAGAGTGAGAGAGAGAGAGAAACAGAGAGAGAGAAAGAGAGAGAAATAGAGAGAGAGAGACAGAGAGAGAGAGAGAGAAAGGGAGAGAAATAGAGAGAGAGAGAGAAACAGAGAGAGAGAAAGAGAGAGAAATAGAGAGAGAGAGACAGAGAGAGAGAAAGGGAGAGAAATAGAGAGAGAGAGAGAAACAGAGAGAGAGAAATAGAGAAAGAGAGAGAGAGAAATAGAGAGAGAGAGAAAGAGAGAGAGAGAAATAGAGCGAGAGAGAGAGAGAAACAGAGAGAGAGAAAGAGAGAGAAATAGAGTGAGAGAGAGAAACAGAGAGAGAGAAAGAGAGAGAGAGAGAGAAATAGAGAGAGAGAGAAATAGAGCGAGAGAGAGAGAAACAGAGAGAGAGAAAGAGAGAGAAATAGAGTGAGAGAGAAAGAGAAACAGAGAGAGGGAGAAAGAGAGAGAAATAGAGAGAGAGAGAGAGAGACATTCTGTCATTGCAGTCATTAAATCAATGTTGTTTCTGTCTGATCTAATTGTAGATAATGATAACATGGTAAAGCTCTCTGTGCTTCCTTTAAACCAGAGACGGACTCCTTCCTCAATAACAGACAGCCTTATCTTAATTAGAGAGAGGGAGGGAGAGAAAGTGTGTGAGAGAGAAAGAGAGAAAGAGAGAGTGGGGAGGGAGAGAGAGAGAGAGAGAGAGAGAGAGAGAAAGAGAAAGAGAGAGAGAGTGGGGAGGGAGAGAATGTGTATGAGAGAGAGAGAGAGAGAGAGAGAGAGAGAGAGAGAGAGAGAGAGAGAGAGAGCAAGAGAGAGGGGAGGGAGAATGTGTATGAGATATATATATATATATATAGAGAGAGAGAGCAAGAGAGGGTGGAGGGAGAATGTGTATGAGAGAGAGAGAAAGAGAGAGTGAGGAGGGAGAGAATGTGTATGAGAGAGAGAGGAAGTGATTCCCAAACCTTCCATAACAAAGCCATCACCTACAGAGAGATGAACCTGTAGAAGAGTCCCCTAAGTAAGCTGGTCCTGGGGCTCTGTTCACAAACACAAACAAACCCCACGGAGCCCCAGGACAGCAGCACAATTAGATCCAAATCATGAGAAAACAAAAAGATACTTTTCTTGACACATTGGAAAGAATTAACAAAAAACAGAGCAAACTAGAACGCCATTTGGCCCTACACAGAGAGTACACAGTGGCAGAAAACCTGACCACTGTGACTGACCCAAACTTAAGGAAAGCTTTGACTATGTACAGACTTAGTGAGCATAGCCTTGCTATTGAGAAAGAACACAGTAGGCAGACATGTCTCTCAAGAGAAGACAGCCTATGTACTCACTGCCCACAAAATGAGGTGGAAACTGAGCTGCACTTCCTAACCCTCTGCCCAATGTATGACCATATTAGAGAGACACATTTCCCTCAGATTACACAGATCCACAAAGAATTTGAAAACAAATCCAATTTTGATCATTTTGACTCCCATATCTACTGGGTGAAATTCCACAGTGTGCCATCACATTAGCAAGATGTGTGACCTGTTGCCACGAGAAAAGGGCAACCAGTGAAGAACAAACACCCTTGTAAATACAACCCATATTTATGCTTATTTATTTTATCTTGTGTCCTTTAACTATTTGCACATCGTTACTGTACATAGACATCATATTACATTTCACATTTCTTTATTCTTTTGGAACTTTTGTGAGTGTGATGTTTACTGTTCATTTTTTAAATTGTTTTGGAACTTTTGTTTATTATTATTATGTTTATTATTATTGTTTATATTATTATTATTTCACTTGCTTTGGCACTGTAAGCACATGTTTCCCATGCTAAAAAAAGCCCTTAAGTTTACAAATAGACAGAGAGGAGGGGGCAGGGAGAGAGAGGAGGGGGAGAAAGGGAGAGAGAGAGAGGAGGGGGCAGGGAGAGAGAGGAGGGGGAGAAAGGGAGAGAGAGAGGAGGGGGCAGGGAGAGAGAGGAGGGGGAGAAAGGGAGAGAGAGAGGAGGGGGCAGGGAGGAAGGGAGGGAGAGAGAGAGAGGAGGGGGCAGGGAGGAAGGGAGGGAGAGAGAAAGAGAGGAGGGGGCAGGGTGGAAGGGAGGGAGAGAGAGAGAGGAGGGGGCAGGGTGGAAGGGAGAGAGAGAGAGAGGAGGGGGCAGGGCAGGGAGGAAGGGAGGGAGAGAGAGAGAGGAGGGGGCAGGGAGAAAAGGAGGGAGAGAGAGAGGAGGGGGCAAGGAGAAAGGGAGGGAGAGATAGAGAGGAGGGGGCAGGGCAGGGAGGAAGGAAGGGATAGAGAGAGAGAGAGAGAGAGAGAGAGAGGAGGAGGGGGCAGGGAGAAAGGGAGGGAGAGAGAGGGAGGGGGCATGGAGAAAGGGAGGGAGAGAGAGAGAGGGGGGGGCAGGGCAGGGAGGAAGGAAGGGATAGAGAGAGAGGAGGGGGCAGGGAGGAAGGGAGGGAGAGAGAGAGAGGAGGGGGCAGGGCAGGGCAGGGAGGAAGGGAGGGAGAGAGAGAGAGGGGGAGGGGGCAGGGAGGAAGGGAGGGAGAGAGAGAGGAGGGGGCAGGGCAGGGAGGAAGGGAGGGAGAGAGAGAGAGGAGGGGGCAGGGAGGAAGGGAGGGAGAGAGAGAGAGGAGGGGGCAGGGAGGAAGGGAGGGAGAGAGAGAGGAGGGGGCAGGGAGAAAGGGAGGGGGAGAGAGGAGGGGGCAGGGCAGGGAGAAAGGGAGGGAGAGAGAGAGAGAGAAAGAGGAGGGGGCAGGGCAGGGAGAAAGGGGGAGAGAGAGAGGGAGGGGGCAGGGAGAAAGGGAGGGAGAGAGAGAGGAGGGGGCAGGGAGAAAGGGAGGGAGAGAGAGAGAGGAGGGAGCAGGGCAGGGAGGAAGGGAGGGAGAGAGAGAGAGAGAGGGAGTGGGCAGGGGCAGGGAGAGAGAGGGAGAGAGGAGACGGAGAGAGAGAGAGAGAGAGAGGGCAGGGCAGGGAGGAAGGGAGGGAGAGAGAGAGAGAGAGAGAGAGAGGAGGGAGCAGGGGCAGGGAGAGAGAGGGAGAGAGGAGAGAGAGAGAGAGAGAGAGAGAGAGAGAGAGAGAGAGAGAGAGGGCAGGGCAGGGAGGAAGGGTGGGAGAGAGAGATACTTCCTAACCTCCTGCCCAATGTATGACCATATTAGAGAGACATATTTCCCTCAGATTACAAACATCCACAAAGAATTTGAAAACAAATCCCATTTTGATAAACTCCCATATCTACTGGGTGAAATTCCACAGTGTACTTTAACCATTTGTACATTGTTACAAAAAAGTATATGTATATATATAATATGACATTTGTAATGTCTTTATTGTTTTGAAACTTCTGTATGTGTAATATTTACTGTTAATTTTTATTGTTTATTTCACTTTTGTATATTATCTACCTCACTTGCTTAGGCAATGTTATCACATGTTTCCCATGCCAATAAAGCCTCTTGAATTGAATTGAATTGAATTGAGAGAGAGAGAGGGGGTAGGGGCATGGAGAAAGGGAGAGAGCGAGAGGAGGGGGCAGTGAGAGAGAAGAGGGGGGAGAAAGGGAGAGAGAGAGAGAGAGAGTGGAGGAGGGGGCAGGGAGAGAGAGAGAGTGTGAGCGAGAGAGACTGCGAGAGAGAGAGACTGCGAGAGAGAGAGAGAGAGAGAGAGGAGGCAGGGAAAGAGAGGAGGAGGCAGGGAAAGAGAGGAGGGTTGAGAAAGGTTGAGAGAGAGGAGGGGGCAGGAGAAGTGAAGGGTGAGAGAGAGGAGGGGGGCAGGAGAGAGAGAGAGAGAGAGAGAGAGAGAGAGAGAGAGAGAGAGAGAGAGAGAGAGAAAGAGAAAGAGGACAGGGGCAGGAGAGAGAGAGAGAGAGAGAAGAGGGGGCAGGAGAAAGGAAGGAGGAGAGAGAGAGAGAGAGGAGGGGGGCAGGAGAGAGAGAGAATAGGTGATGTGGTGGTGATATAATCATATGTAGGATATCATCTAGTTGACTGTATCTTCCCACTGGCTCCAAGTCCACCAGTTGATCAGCTGATGAAACAAAACCGCTCCCAGGGCTACCAAGCACACACATAAACACACACACACACACACACACACACTGTGTTTCAAGGTTACGTAACGGTCAACCCTCCTGACCAGGCCAGTTAATGAGTCGACTGCCTCTGGCAGTTTTTGTTGTGTGTGTCAATCTAACGTTATTGGTCACATGATTCCTATTCAACAGATGAAGACTAACAGTGAAACATATACACAGGAAGTACCAGGTAATAACATGGCTATACACAGGAAGTACCAGGTAATAACATGGCTATATACAGGAAGTACCAGGTAATAACATGGCTATACACAGGAAGTACCAGGTAATAACATGGCTATATACAGGAAGTACCAGGTAATAACATGTCTATACACAGGAAGTACCAGGTAATAACATGGCTATATACAGGAAGTACCAGTACTGAGTCAATATGCAGGGGTATGAGGTAATTGAGGTAGCTATGTACATATAGGTAAAGTGACTAGGCAACAGGATAGATCATAGACAGTAACAGCAGTATACTGTAGGTAGGGGTAAAGGATAGACAATAGACAGTAACAGCAGTATACTGTAGGTAGGGGTAAAGGATAGATAATAGACAGTAACAGCAGTATATTGTAGGTAGGGGTAAAGGATAGATAATAGACAGTAACAGCAGTATACTGTAGGTAGGGGTAAAGGATAGATAATAGACAGTAACAACAGTATACTGTAGGTAGGGGTAAAGGATAGATAATAGACAGTAACAGCAGTATACTGTAGGTAGGGGTAAAGGATAGATAATAGACAGTAGCAGCAGTGGACTGTAGGTAGGGGTAAAGGATAGATAATAGACAGTAGCAGCAGTATACTGTAGGTAGGGGTAAAGGATAGATAATAGACAGTAACAGCAGTATACTGTAGGTAGGGGTAAAGGATAGATAATAGACAGTAACAGCAGTATACTGTAGGTAGGGGTAAAGGATAGATAATAGACAGTAGCAGCAGTATACTGTAGGTAGGGGTAAAGAATAGATCATAGACAGTAACAGCAGTATACTGTAGGTAGGGGTAAAGGATAGACAATACACAGTAACAGCAGTATACTGTAGGTAGGGGTAAAGGATAGATCATAGACAGTAACAGCAGTATACTGTAGGTAGGGGTAAAGGATAGATAATAGACAGTAACAGCAGTATACTGTAGGTAGGGGTAAAGGATAGATAATAGACAGTAACAGCAGTATACTGTAGGTAGGGGTAAAGGATAGATAATAGACATTAACAGCAGTATACTGTAGGTAGGGGTAAAGGATAGATAATAGACAGTAACAGCAGTATACTGTAGGTAGGGGTAAAGGATAGATAATAGACAGTAGCAGCAGTATACTGTAGGTAGGGGTAAAGGATAGATAATAGACAGTAACAGCAGTATACTGTAGGTAGGGGTAAAGGATAGATCATAGACAGTAACAGCAGTGTGTTGAATAACAGGATACCTGATCTGAGGTGCGCTTGCCTGTGTCCGGTGATGGACACACAATGGCCCCGTGACCTGACACTGCTACGCCCTGCGACCCCTGAAGACAGCAGAGACCTCCGTGTCCTGACATTGCGACGCCCTGCGACCCCTGAAGACAGCAGAGACCTCCGTGTCCTGACTCTGCTACGCCCAGCGACCCCTGAAGACAGCAGAGACCTCCGTGACCTGACACTGCTACGCCCAGCGACCCCTGAAGACAGCGGAGACCTCCGTGACCTGACTCTGCTACGCCCAGCGACCCCTGAAGACAGCAGAGACCTCCGTGTCCTGACTCTGCTACGCCCAGCGACCCCTGAAGACAGCAGAGACCTCCGTGTCCTGACTCTGCTACGCCCTGCGACCCCTGAAGACAGCAGAGACCTCCGTGACCTGACACTGCTACGCCCTGCGACCCCTGAAGACAGCAGAGACCTCCGTGTCCTGACACTGCTACGCCCTGCGACCCCTGAAGACAGCAGAGACCTCCGTGACCTGACACTGCTACGCCCTGCGACCCCTGTGTGACAGCAGAGACCTCCGTGACCTGACTCTGCTACGCCCTGCGACCCCTGAAGACAGCAGAGACCTCCGTGTCCTGACTCTGCTACGCCCTGCGACCCCTGTGTGACAGCAGAGACCTCCGTGTCCTGACTCTGCTACGCCCTGCGATCCCTGAAGACAGCAGAGACCTCTGTGACCTGACACTGCTACGCCCTGCGACCCCTGTGTGACAGCAGAGACCTCCGTGTCCTGACTCTGCTACGCCCAGCGACCCCTGTGTGACAGCAGAGACCTCCGTGTCCTGACTCTGCTACGCCCTGCGACCCCTGAAGACAGCAGAGACCTCCGTGACCTGACACTGCTACGCCCAGCGACCCCTGAAGACAGCAGAGACCTCCGTGTCCTGACTCTGCTACGCCCAGCGACCCCTGAAGACAGCAGAGACCTCCGTGACCTGACACTGCTACGCCCTGCGACCCCTGTGTGACAGCAGAGACCTCCGTGACCTGACACTGCTACGCCCAGCGACCCCTGAAGACAGCAGAGACCTCCGTGACCTGACTCTGCTACGCCCTGCGACCCCTGAAGACAGCAGAGACCTCCGTGACCTGACACTGCTACGCCCTGCGACCCCTGAAGACAGCAGAGACCTCCGTGACCTGACACTGCTACGCCCTGCGACCCCTGAAGACAGCAGAGACCTCCGTGACCTGACTCTGCTACGCCCAGCGACCCCTGAAGACAGCAGAGACCTCCGTGACCTGACACTGCTACGCCCTGCGACCCCTGTGTGACAGCAGAGACCTCCTCCGTGTCCTGACTCTGCTACGCCCTGCGACCCCTGTGTGACAGCAGAGACCTCCGTGTCCTGACTCTGCTACGCCCTGCGACCCCTGAAGACAGCAGAGACCTTCGTGTACTGACACTGCTACGCCCTGCGACCCCTGAAGACAGCAGAGACCTCCGTGTCCTGACACTGCTACGCCCAGCGACCCCTGAAGACAGCAGAGACCTCCGTGACCTGACACTGCTACGCCCAGCAACCCCTGAAGACAGCAGAGACCTCCGTGGCCTGACACTGCTACGCCCAGCGACCCCTGTGTGACAGCAGAGGCCTCCGTGTCCTGACTCTGCTACGCCCTGCGACCCCTGTGTGACAGCAGAGACCTCCGTGACCTGACACTGCTACGCCCTGCGACCCCTGAAGACAGCAGAGACCTCCGTGACCTGACACTGCTACGCCCAGCGACCCCTGAAGACAGCAGAGACCTCCGTGTCCTGACTCTGCTACGCCCTGCGACCCCTGTGTGACAGCAGAGACCTCCGTGTCCTGACTCTGCTACGCCCTGCGACCCCTGTGTGACAGCAGAGACCTCCGTGTCCTGGCTCTGCTACGCCCTGCGACCCCTGTGTGACAGCAGAGACCTCCGTGACCTGACACTGCTACGCCCTGCGACCCCTGAAGACAGCAGAGACCTCCGTGTCCTGACACTGCTACGCCCTGCGACCCCTGTGTGACAGCAGAGACCTCCGTGTCCTGACTCTGCTACGCCCTGCGACCCCTGTGTGACAGCAGAGACCTCCGTGACCTGACACTGCTACCCCCAGCGACCCCTGAAGACAGCAGAGACCTCCGTGTCCTGACTCTGCTACGCCCAGCGACCCCTGAAGACAGCAGAGACCTCCGTGTCCTGACTCTGCTACGCCCAGCGACCCCTGTGTGACAGCAGAGACCTCCGTGTCCTGACTCTGCTACGCCCTGCGACCCCTGAAGACATCAGAGACATCCGTGACCTGACTCTGCTACGCCCAGCGACCCCTGAAGACAGCAAAGACCTCCGTGTCCTGACACTGCTACGCCCAGCGACCCCTGTGTGACAGCAGAGACCTCCGTGGCCTGACTCTGCTACGCCCTGCGACCCCTGTGTGACAGCAGAGACCTCCGTGTCCTGACTCTGCTACGCCCTGCGACCCCTGTGTGACAGCAGAGACCTCCGTGTCCTGACTCTGCTACGCCCTGCGACCCCTGTGTGACAGCAGAGACCTCCGTGACCTGACACTGCTACGCCCAGCGACCCCTGAAGACAGCAGAGACCTCCGTGTCCTGACACTGCTACGCCCTGCGACCCCTGAAGACAACAGAGACCTCCGTGTCCTGACTCTGCTACGCCCAGCGACCCCTGTGTGACAGCAGAGACCTCCGTGTCCTGACTCTGCTACGCCCAGCGACCCCTGTGTGACAGCAGAGACCTCCGTGTCCTGACTCTGCTACGCCCTGCGACCCCTGAAGACATCAGAGACCTCCGTGACCTGACTCTGCTACGCCCAGCGACCCCTGAAGACAGCAAAGACCTCCGTGTCCTGACACTGCTACGCCCAGCGACCCCTGTGTGACAGCAGAGACCTCCGTGGCCTGACTCTGCTACGCCCTGCGACCCCTGTGTGACAGCAGAGACCTCCGTGTCCTGACTCTGCTACGCCCTGCGACCCCTGTGTGACAGCAGAGACCTCCGTGTCCTGACTCTGCTACGCCCTGCGACCCCTGTGTGACAGCAGAGACCTCCGTGACCTGACACTGCTACGCCCAGCGACCCCTGAAGACAGCAGAGACCTCCGTGTCCTGACACTGCTACGCCCTGCGACCCCTGAAGACAACAGAGACCTCCGTGTCCTGACTCTGCTACGCCCAGCGACCCCTGTGTGACAGCAGAGACCTCCGTGTCCTGACTCTGCTACGCCCTGCGACCCCTGAAGACAGCAGAGACCTCCGTGACCTGACTCTGCTACGCCCAGCGACCCCTGAAGACAGCAAAGACCTCCGTGTCCTGACACTGCTACGCCCAGCGACCCCTGTGTGACAGCAGAGACCTCCGTGGCCTGACTCTGCTACGCCCAGCGACCCCTGAAGACAGCAGAGACCTCCGTGTCCTGACTCTGCTACGCCCAGCGACCCCTGAAGACAGCAGAGAACTCCGTGTCCTGACTCTGCTACGCCCAGCGACCCCTGAAGACAGCAGAGACCTCCGTGTCCTGACTCTGCTACGCCCAGCGACCCCTGAAGACAGCAGAGACCTCCGTGTCCTGACTCTGCTACGCCCAGCGACCCCTGAAGACAGCAGAGACCTCCGTGTCCTGACTCTGCTACGCCCAGCGACCCCTGAAGACAGCAGAGACCTCCGTGACCTGACTCTGCTACGCCCAGCGACCCCTGAAGACAGCAGAGACATCTGTGACCTGACTCTGCTACGCCCAGCGACCCCTGAAGACAGCAGAGACCTCCGTGACCTGACACTGCTACGCCCAGCGACCCCTGTGTGACAGCAGCGACCTGGCGACCAGAGAGGGGTCAGGTTACAGTATACAGAGAGATTTCAATCATTCTAGAATACAGGATCCCTCCACACTACACACACACACACACACACACACACACACCACACACACACACACACACACACACACACACACACACACACACACACACACACACACACTTCAGCCCCAACCCCTTCCCTGACGCCCCAACTACTACTCAACTTCGGTATGACAGTGTCCCTATACTATACACACGGTCTCCCTGGCAACGGAGTATCCAACCTGCATATGAAAGGACTTTCACAGTGCAAATATCAACAGACATCTTTACATCTGCATCAGGGCTATAACCAAATGTTCTGATACTTAGATGGTGGCCTTTTCCTGTGTGTGTGTGTGTGTGTGTGTGTGTGTGTGTGTGTGTGTGTGTGTGTGTGTGTGTGTGTGTGTGTGTGTGTGTGTGTGTGTGTGTGTGTGTGTGCGTATGTGTGTGCGTGTGCGTGTGCGTGTGTGTGTGCGTGTGTGCGTGTGTGTGTGCGTGTGTGTGTGTGCGTGTGTGTGCGTGTGTGTGCGTGTGTGTGCGTGTGTGTGTGCGTATGTGTGTGTGTGTGTGTGCGCATGTGTGTATGTGTGTGTGTGCGTGTGTGTGTGTGTATGTGTATGTGTGTGTGTGTGTGTGCGTGTGTGTGTGTGTGCGTGCGTGTGCGTGTGCGCGCGCGTGTGTGTGTGTGTGTGTGTGTGTGTGTGTGTGTGTGTGTGTGTGTGTGTGTGTGTGTGTGTGTGTGTGTGTGTGTGTGTGTGTGTGTGTGTGTGTGTGTGTGTGTGTGTGTGTGTGTGTGTGTGTGTGTGTGTGTGCGCGTGCGTGTGGAGGGTCCTCAGAGGAGGATGGGTAGGACCATGCTTCTCAGTGATTTTCAGAAAAATGTAAAATAATGAACGATTAAAAAATGTTATTTTCTCAATAACAATAAAAACTTTTTGCAATGTTTATAGCGCTATTCATTACGTAAAGAAATCTCAAAGCGTTGAAATTCAGATAGATTTAGATCATTATTGCTGTTTACTTTTAGATAAAACTGTAAAATTAAACATATTCACCTGATATTCACCTGATGTAACGAATGTGCACTGAGAGTCAGGGAAGCAAGTACAGGGAGGGAATATTTAACAAATAAACGGAACATTATACAAAACCAGAAACACGAACAGCAGACAGACAGGAAACTGAAACACTAACAGCAGACAGACAGGAAACTGAAACACGAACAGCAGACAGACAGGAAACAGAAACACGAACAGCAGACAGACAGGAAACAGAAACACGAACAGCAGACAGACAGGAAACTGAAACAGAAACACTAACAGCAGACAGACAGGAAACTGAAACAGAAACACTAACAGCAGACAGACAGGAAACAGAAACACTAACAGCAGACAGACAGGAAACTGAAACAGAAACAATAACAGCAGACAGACAGGAAACTGAAACAGAAACAATAACGCCTGGGGAAGGAACCGAAGGGAGGGACATAAACAGGGCAGGTAATCAAGGAGGTGATGGAGTCCAGCAGATGCTCGTGACGTTGGTGACAGCTGTGCGCAATAATCAGCTGCCTGGTGACCTAGAGGCCGGACAGGGAGCACACGTGACAGATTAAAACACACTGCTTTGCAATGAAGGTCTACAGTAGCCTCAACAGCACCCTCTAGGGGAGCGCCATGGTGTAGCCGGAGGACAGCTAGCTTCCATCCTCCTCTGGCTACACTCACATAAATACAAACCGTTCGAGGATCGTGCTCCTCACTCCCTTCCACTTGGTAATTATGACGATTTCTGGAGGACCTCCTCCGGAACATTCAAAGCTTTTGCAGTATGAACTGACATGTTGTCCATCCAATCAAGGATCAGGGAATGAACCAGGCACTATGTGTGATTTAGAAGCTTGGTGAGTTGGTGACATTGTTGGATAGATTGAGATAGTTGAACATATTATTCAAGTCAAATTAGTTTCTTCAAACTACATGAGGGAGATTACACAATGTTTTCTTGTTTTTAAAACATTATTTTTAAGTCGATTTAGTGACATTTATTTAAATTCACCCTGATAACTTGAGTAGAGTGCAGTTTTCTCCGTCAAAATTACTAGCTAAAGCTAACAACAATATAGTGATTTTTTTGTTGTTGGGGGGGGGGGCTCCTTATCATTGCCCACATTAGATTCAAGCTTTTGGGAAAAAGTCGCATTGATCATAAATGGACGAAGGTTCAAGCCGATTCAAACGGCGCAACACAACGAGAAGGTCAGAAGAAACAGGGATTCTGCATTTTTGGGGGCATGTAGTAAGAAGTTGGCTTTTAAGGGGGAACATTGCAATAAGCAGTGGGTCGTTGCGGGACGAAGCAAGCGGTCACAATGTGAGGGAAAGTTCCACTACCAAGGGTAACTACAAGCAGTATGCAGAGTAATTGCACGTTACGATGCGTTACTTACTGAGCAAATGGATGCCTCTATTGTCTTCTCTGGGATGTTCAAAATCAATTCAGAAGGATGTTCATAGCTTCCGTCACACCATCCATTAAAAGTTAGATTAACAGAGAGGTTGATACATTTATCAGAGTTGATTAGATTATCAGAGAGGTTGATTAGATTATCAGAGAGGTTGATTAGATTATCAGAGAGGTTGATCAAGCACTGTACCTCCAGGCTCTGATCAGGCCCTACACCCAAACAAGGGCACTGCGTTCATCCACCTCTGGCCTGCTCGCCTCCCTACCACTGAGGAAGTACAGTTCCCGCTCAGCCCAGTCAAAACTGTTCGCTGCTCTGGCCCCCCAATGGTGGAACAAACTCCCTCACGACGCCAGGACAGCGGAGTCAATCACCACCTTCCGGAGACACCTGAAACTCCACCTCTTCAAGGAATACCTAGGATAGGATAAAGTAATCCTTCTCACCCCCCCCCCTTAAATGATTTAGATGCACTATTGTAAAGTGGCTGTTCCACTGGATGTCAGAAGGTGAATTCACCAATTTGTAAGTCGCTCTGGATAAGAGCGTCTGCTAAATTACTTAAATGTAATGTAAATGCACTGTGAGAAGTGCTGTCAATGGTTAAGCTATTCTCCAACCCCATCCATCCATGACGAACCTGACCAGTCCTCAGTGGTAGAGTTGAGCTGTTCTCCAACCCCATCCATCCATGACGAGCCTGACCAGTCCTCAGTGGTAGAGTTGAGCTGTTCTACAACCCCATCCATCCATGACGAGCCTGTCCAGTCCTCAGTGGTAGAGTTAAGCTGTTCTCCAACCCCATCCATCCATGACGAGCCTGACCAGTCCTCAGTGGTAGAGTTAAGCTATTCTCCAACCCCATCCATCCATGACGAGCCTGACCAGTCCTCAGTGGTAGAGTTGAGCTGTTCTCCAACCCCATCCATCCATGACGAGCCTGACCAGTCCTCTGTGGTAGAGTTGAGCTGTTCTCCAACCCCATCCATCCATGACGAGCCTGACCAGTCCTCAGTGGTAGAGTTGAGCTGTTCTCCAACCCCATCCATCCATGACGAGCCTGACCAGTCCTCAGTGGTAGAGTTGAGCTGTTCTCCAACCCCATCCATCCATGACGAGCCTGACCAGTCCTCTGTGGTAGAGTTGAGCTGTTCTCCAACCCCATCCATCCATGACGAGCCTGACCAGTCCTCAGTGGTAGAGTTGAGCTGTTCTCCAACCCCATCCATCCATGACAAGCCTGACCAGTCCTCAGTGGTAGAGTTGAGCTGTTCTCCAACCCCATCCATCCATGACGAGCCTGACCAGTCCTCAGTGGTAGAGTTGAGCTGTTCTACAACCCCATCCATCCATGACGAGCCTGACCAGTCCTCAGTGGTAGAGTTGAGCTGTTCTACAACCCCATCCATCCATGACGAGCCTGACCAGTCCTCAGTGGTAGAGTTGAGCTGTTCTCCAACCCCATCCATCCATGACGAGCCTGACCAGTCCTCAGTGGTAGAGTTGAGCTGTTCTCCAACCCCATCCATCCATGACGAGCCTGACCAGTCCTCAGTGGTAGAGTTGAGCTGTTCTCCAACCCCATCCATCCATGACGAGCCTGACCAGCACTGAAGTCATGTCATTCCAAGTCCTCATAATATCCTACTATAAATGTCTTTGATAAATGTTTCAGTTTAAAATAATTTGTCTTTAACGATTTTGAAACCCACTTTGAGGTCTCCGTGCAGTCCACACCCTCAAATCAAGAGACTGTGACTCTTACAGGGCGGCAGGGTGGCCTAGTGGTTAGAGTGTTGGACTAGTAATCGAAAGGTTGCAAGTTCAAACCCCCGAGCTGACAAGGTACAAATCTGTCGTTCTTCCCCTGAACAGGCAGTTAACCCACTGTTCCTAGGCCGTCATTGAAAATAAGAATTTGTTCTTAACTGACTTGCTTAGTAAAATAAAAAATACCCTGCATCATTACCCTGAGTAGTGACATATTGTAACGCTGCACCCCTCTGATGACTTTGGTCTGAGTACAGCGTTATTTTCCATGGAATTCAGAGCTCATTGCATTGTTACAAGGAACTTAATTATAGCCGAAGAGCTGAATAGGCCAGACATGGTGACTGACTAACTGTCAGAGCGTTTTAATGTTCTGAGTCAAGGGTCTATCTATCCGTCGATGGTTCCTCTTCGCTGTCTCCTTGTGACGCAGTCTGGTGTTGTCGTGTTGCTTCAGTCTTGTGTTGTCATGTCGCATCAAATCAAATGTTATTTGTCACATGTGTCGAATACAACAGGTGTTTTACCTTACAGTGAAATGCTGAATACAACAGGTGTTTCACCTTACAGTGAAATGCTGAATACAACAGGTGTTTCACCTTACAGTGAAATGCTGAATACAACAGGTGTTTCACCTTACAGTGAAATGCTGAATACAACAGGTGTTTCACCTTACAGTGAAATGATTACTTACAAGCCCTAAACCAACAATGCAGAGTTAATGTGGAGGCTATATACAGGGGGTACCGGTACAGAGTCAATGTGGAGGCTATATACAGGGGGTACTGGTACAGAGTCAATGTGGAGGCTATATACAGGGGGTACTGGTACAGAGTCAATGTGGAGGCTATATACAGGGGGTACCGGTACAGAGTCAGTGTGGAGGTTATATACAAGGGGTACCGGTACAGAGTTAATGTGGAGGCTATATACAGGGGGTACCGGTGCAGAGTCAATGTGGAGGCTATATACAGGGGGTACCAGTACAGAGTCACTGTGGAGGCTATATACAGGGGGTACCGGTACAGAGTCAATGTGGAGGCTATATACAGGGGGTACCGGTACAGAGTCAATGTGGAGGCTATATACAGGGGGGTACCGGTACAGAGTCAATGTGGAGGCAATATACAGGGGGTACCGGTACCGAGTCAATGTGGAGGCTATATACAGGGGGTACTGGTACAGAGTCAATGTGGAGGCAATATACAGGGGGTACCGGTACAGAGTCAATGTGGAGGCTATATACAGGGGGAACCGGTACAGAGTCAATGTGGAGGCTATATACAGGGGGTACCGGTACAGAGTCAATGTGGAGGCTATATACAGGGGGTACTGGTACAGAGTCAATGTGGAGGCTATATACAGGGGGTACCGGTACAGAGTCAATGTGGAGGCTATATACAGGGGGGTACCGGTACAGAGTCAATGTGGAGGCTATATACAGGGGGGTACCGGTACAGAGTCAATGTGGAGGCTATATACAGGGGGTACCGGTACAGAGTCAATGTGGAGGCTATATACAGGGGGTACCGGTACAGAGTCAATGTGGAGGCTATATACATGGGGTACCGGTACAGAGTCAATGTGGAGGCTATATGCAGAGGGTACCGGTACAGAGTCAATGCGTCAATGTGCGGTTACACTGGTGCCGAGGTAATTGAGGTAATTATGTACATGTAGGTAGAGTTCTAAAAGTGGCTATGCATAGATAATAGCAGAGAGTAGCAGTGGGGGTGGGCAATGCAAATAGTCTGGTAGCCATTTGATTAGCTGTTCAGGAGTCGTATGGCTTGGGGTACAAGCTGTTTAGAAACCTCTTGGACCTAGACATCACGCTCCGGTACCACTTGCCGTGTGATAGCAGAGAGAACAGTCTATGACTAGGGTGGATTGAGTCTTTGACAATTTTTTGGGCCTTCCTCTGACACCGCCTGGTATGGAGGTCCTGGATGGCAAGAGACTTAGCCCTGGTGATGTACTGGGCTGGTCACACTACCCTCTGTAGTGCCTTGCGGTCGGAGGCCGAACAGTTGCCAAACCAGGCAGTGATGCAACCCGTCAGGATGCTCTCGGTGGTGCAGCTGTAAAACCTTTTGAGGATCGGAGGACCCACGACATATTCGTTTTTGGGTGATGTGGACACCAAGGAATTTGAAGCTCTCAACCTGCTCCACTACAGCCCCGTCAATGAGAATGGGGGCGTGCTCGGGTCCTCTTTTTCCTGTAGTCCACAATAATCTCCTTTGTCTTGATCACATTGAGGGAGAGGTTGTTGTCCTGGCACCACACGGCCAGGACTCTGACCTCCTCCCTATAGGCTGTCTTGTTCTTGTCGGTGATCAGGCCTACCACTGTTGTGTCATGAGCAAACTTAATGATAGTGTTGGAGTCGTGCCTGGCTGTGCAGTCATGAGTGAGCAGGGAGTACAGGAAGGGACTGAGCACGCACCCCTGAGTGGCCGTCATGTTGAGGACCAGCGTGGCGGAAGTCCAGGATCCAGTTGCAGAGGGAGGTGTTTAGTCCCAAGGTCCTTAGCTTAATGATGAGCTTTGAGGGCACTATGGTGTTGAATGCTGAGCTGTAGTAGGTGTTCCTTTTGTTCAGGTGGGAAAAGGCAGTATGGAGTACAATAGAGATTTCATCCTCTGTGGATCTGTTGGTGCTGTATGGAAATTGGAGTGGGTCTAGGGTTTCTGGGATAATGGTGTTGATGGAAGCCATGACCAACCTTTCAAAGCACTTCATGGCTACAGATGTGAGTGCTACAGGTCGGTAGTCATTTAGTCAGGTTACCTTTGTGTTCTTGGGCACAGGGACTATGGTGGTCTGCTTGAAACATGTTGGTATTACAGACTCGGACAGGGAGAGGTTGAAATGTCAGTGAAGATATTTGCCATGCTCGGAGTACATGTCCTGGTAATCCATCCAGCCCAGCGGCCTTGTGCATATTGTCCTGTTTAAAGGTCAACCGTCTTGTGTTGTCGTGTTGCTTCTGTCTGTGCTTTTCTTCTCCCCACTTCCACATTTCAATCATTTGATGTCTATGATGTACTTAAGTGCCTTATTGAAGATTGATGTGAAACAAATCCACTGTGGCTGACTCACTCGATCACTTTTAGCTGAGAACTTTTGTCACTTCTGGTGTTAGACTGGTGTTAGACTGGTGTTGTGTCTAGTGTTAATCTGGTGTTGTGTCTGGTGTTAGACTGGTGTTGTGTCTAGTGTTAGACTGGTGTTGTGTCCAGTGTTAGACTGGTGTTGTGTCTAGTGTTAGACTGGTGTTAGACTGGTGTTGTGTCTGCTGTTAGACTGGTGTTGTGTCTGGTGTTAGACTGGTGTTGTGTCTGGTGTTAGACTGGTGTTGTGTCTGGTGTTAGACTGGTGTTGTGTTTGGTGTTAGACTGGTGTTGTGTCTGGTGTTCGACTGGTGTTAGACTGGTGTTAGACTGGTGTTGTGTTTGGTGTTAGACTGGTGTTGTGTCTGGTGTTGGACTGGTGTTGTATCTGGTGTTAGACTGGTGTTGTGTCTGGTGTTGTGTCTGGTGTTAGACTGGTGTTGTGTCTGGTGTTAGACTGGTGTTGTGTCTGGTGTTAGACTGGTGTTGTGTCTGGTGTTGTGTCTGGTGTTAGACTGGTGTTCGACTGGTGTTGTGTCTGGTGTTAGACTGGTGTTGTGTCTGGTGTTGTGTCTGGTGTTAGACTGGTGTTCGACTGGTGTTGTGTCTGGTGTTAGACTGGTGTTGTGTCTGGTGTTAGACTGGTGTTGTGTCTGGTGTTAGACTGGTGTTGTGTCTGGTGTTAGACTGGTGTTGTGTCTGGTGTTGTGTCTGGTGTTAGACTGGTGTTGTGTCTGGTGTTAGACTGGTGTTGTGTCTGGTGTTAGACTGGTGTTGTGTCTGGTGTTAGACTGGTGTTGTGTCTGGTGTTGTGTCTGGTGTTAGACTGGTGTTGTGTCTGGTGTTGTGTCTGGTGTTAGACTGGTGTTGTGTCTGGTGTTGGACTGGTGTTGTGTCTGGTGTTAGACTGATGTTGTGTCTGGTGTTAGACTGGTGTTGTGTCTGGTGTTAGACTGGTGTTGTGTCTGGTGTTAGACTGGTGTTGTGTCTGGTGTTGTGTCTGGTGTTAGACTTGTGTTCGACTGGTGTTGTGTCTGGTGTTGTGTCTGGTGTTAGACTTGTGTTCGACTGGTGTTGTGTCTGGTGTTGTGTCTGGTGTTAGACTTGTGTTCGACTGGTGTTGTGTCTGGTGTTGTGTCTGGTGTTAGACTGGTGTTCGACTGGTGTTGTGTCTGGTGTTGTGTCTGGTGTTAGACTGGTGTTGTGTCTGGTGTTGTGTCTGGTGTTGTGTCTGGTGTTGTGTCTGGTGTTAGACTGGTGTTCGACTGGTGTTAGACTGGTGTTGTGTCTGGTGTTAGACTGGTGTTGTGTCTGGTGTTAGACTGGTGTTCGACTGGTGTTAGACTGGTGTTAGACTGGTGTTGTGTCTGGTGTTAGACTGGTGTTGTGTCTGGTGTTAGACTGGTGTTCGACTGGTGTTCGACTGGTGTTCGACTGGTGTTGTTAGACCTGGACATAACACCGTTTCAGCAGCTACACAGGTCTTAGACGATGTGCTATATTATTTAGACCATAGAAATCATTGCGCTGCCTTATTTATTGACCTGTCAAAAGGCATTTGATACAGTTGACCATTTCTTACTTGTTCAAAGGTTGTTTGAAATGAGCCTCGATCAGGAATCAACGATGATCTAACGGACAGGACACAACGTGTGCTTACTGACGGTAGAAATGTGGTTTCCTCAATATCAGGGAAGGTTTTCAGCAGGGGTGGATTTTGGGACCCTGTTTTCTTCACTATTTATATAAATAACATTGGTCTACCTGTTGAAACCTGTAACATACATTTCTACGTGGAGGCTAGTGATTCACTCCTGTGCCCCCTCTGTATAGCAGGCCATTTAGGACCTTCAACATGGTTTTGACTCGATTCAAAAATCACTTACTGATCTTTTAAACTAGCGCTAAATGCGAATTAAAACCAGACGTATTTTGTTCTCTGAGGACGTGTGCGTTTGCACATTGAAGGGAGCCCAAGTTGTGCAAGTTCCCCATTTTAAGTACTATTGGATTCTTGTGTTAACTTTGAACATTGTTATACTATCACGCCCTGGCCATTTATTCTCTATTTTGGGTAGGCCAGGGTGTGACTTGGGTGGGCATTCTAGTTTATTTATTTCTATGTTTTCTGTTTCTATGTTTTGGCCAGGTATGGTTCTCAATCGGGGACAGCTGTCTATCGTTGTCTCTGATTGGGAATCATACTTAGGCAGCCTTTTTTCTTTTGTAGTTTGTGTGTAGTTGTCTTTGACTATAGCCCTCGTCAGCTTCACGGTCGTTTCTTTGTTTCTTGTTTATGTTGGCGACATTTATAATGAATTAAAGGAAAATGTACGCTCACCACACTGCACCTTGGTCCGGTCATTTCCACGACGACGGCCGTGACATATACTCAGAGTATAGGAACATTAGTTACAAAAGAGACATGAGAGGGGGCCATAATGAAGCTTGGGAGGGGCTGAGTGCAGGGAACATGATCATGTGTGACAGTACTGATAAGGTGGAGAAACCGTGGAAGGCTCATATCACTAAGTTCCCTGCTCAGCAGGGATGATGCGATGTTTAGAGATAAGGAGACCACCCAAAGTGGGGTATTAATACCACTACGGGGGAAGCCTTGTCTGTGTCCAAATTACAGCTGTATCGAACCTTTGGGATGAATTCAACTTGGTTCAGCTTCTCTAGTGTCCGTGAGTTATTTCCTCTGAAAGATTAGAACCTAACAGTACTTTTTTTTTTTTTTTGGGGGTTGATGACAAGCTCTCTTTTAAAACACACATTGAAAAATTGACACAAAAAAAAACAGAGAATTAGGATTGGTTTCTTTTACAGAAAGTAGAAAGGAAGATTGTACAAGCAACACTTCACCCAGTTATGGTGATATTATCTGCATATATGAGACCTTTAGATTCAGACAGTCTATCACTCAACACTGTGCTTTATCACTGGGGACAATTCCCATTCACATCACTGCATTTTGAATGGTTCTGTCGGCTGGGAGTCTCTGACTACCAGAAGGGTTCTTCAGAGACTCCTCCTACTACCTCAGCTCATGCATTCACTGGAGATCCAGCAGTTTTCAGACCCGCCTTCTTGACTTGCTGGTTTTGGAGGTCCCGCGGTCTCCACTGAGAGGGGGATAGCCTAGTCTCCATTGGGGGGGGGATAGCCTGGTCTCCATTGGGGGGAGGGGGATAGCCTGGTCTCCATTGGGGGTGGCGGGATAGCCTGGTCTCCATTGGGGGGGGGGGGTGGCCTGGTCTCCACTGGGGGGGGGGATAGTCTGGTCTCCACTGGGGGGGGGGGGGGTAGCCTGGTCTCCATTGGGGGGTAACCTGGTCTCCATTGGGGGGGGGATAGCCTGGTCTCCACTGGGGGGGGATAGCCTGGTCTCCATTGAACAGTTCAGATACATTTTGAGGGAGATAGTTGTGTTTGATTTGATGAATCTGGTTGTGTTTATTGTAACGTGTAGAGGGTGCTACTAGGTCGTATTAAGTTGCGTGTTCAGGTTCAAAGGGCTCCCTTCAGATTAGACCCTGCTCTCAATGGTGATCCTCCTGTCCAAATAAAAGCTCAATACAAATATATATGGATATTTAAAAAAAAACATCAAAAAAATATCTGTCTTGGTCTGGTGGTCATCATGCCTGGCTGTACTCTGGTGTGGTAAGAGAAACTGTTGAGAAACAACGTGAATCATTCGTTTTAAATGACAGTTATTTCTCAACTCGGATGTCATGGGTTTTTTCAGTGGGTGACACCAACTGTGTGGCTCAGTTGGTAAAGCATGGTGCTTACAACATCAGGTTGATTCCTGCTAGAGAACCAGTTAAACCCGTTAAAGACATACAACATCAGGATGAGGGAGTTGATTCCTGCTAGAGAACCAGTTAAAGGCTTACAACATCAGGATGAGGGGGTTGATTCCTGCTAGAGAAACCCGTTAAAGACATACAACATCAGGATGACGGGGTTGATTCCTGCTAGAGAAACCCGTTAAACCCGTTAAAGGCTTACAACATCAGGATGAGGGGGTTGATTCCTGCTAGAGAAACCCGTTAAAGACATACAACATCAGGAGGAGGGTGTTGATTCCTGCTAGAGAAACCCGTTAAAGACATACAACATCAGGATGACGGGGTTGATTCCTGCTAGAGAAACCCGTTAAAGACATACAACATCAGGAGGAGGGTGTTGATTCCTGCTAGAGAAACCCGTTAAAGACATACAACATCAGGATGACGGGGTTGATTCCTGCTAGAGAAACCCGTTAAAGACATACAACATCAGGAGGAGGGTGCTGATTCCTGCTAGAGAAACCCGTTAAAGACATACAACATCAGGATGACGGGGTTGATTCCTGCTAGAGAAACCCGTTAAAGACATACAACATCAGGACGAGGGTGTTGATTCCTGCTAGAGAAACCTGGGGGTTGATTCCTGCTAGAGAAACCCGTTAACGACATACAACATCAGGAGGAGGGGGTTGATTCCTGCTAGAGAAACCTGGGGGTTGATTCCTGCTAGAGAAACCCGTTAAAGACATACAACATCAGGACGAGGGGGTTGATTCCTGCTAGAGAAACCTGGGGGTTGATTCCTGCTAGAGAAACCCGTTAAAGACATACAACATCAGGACGAGGGGGTTGATTCCTGCTAGAGAAACCTGGGGGTTGATTCCTGCTAGAGAAACCCGTTAAAGACATACAACATCAGGACGAGGGGGTTGATTCCTGCTAGAGAAACCTGGGGGTTGATTCCTGCTAGAGAAACCCGTTAACGACATACAACATCAGGACGAGGGTGTTGATTCCTGCTAGAGAAACCCGTTAACGACATACAACATCAGGAGGAGGGGGTTGATTCCTGCTAGAGAAACCTGGGGGTTGATTCCTGCTAGAGAAACCCGTTAACGACATACAACATCAGGACGAGGGGGTTGATTCCTGCTAGAGAAACCCATTAAAGGCTTACAACATCAGGATGAGGGGGTTGATTCCTGCTAGAGAAACCCGTTAAAGATATACAACATCAGGAGGAGGGGGTTGATTCCTGCTAGAGAAACCCGTTAAAGATATACAGTGTTTATACAGTTTTATGGTTTGACAAAGCAAATTACAAGATAGAATATCACCCTTAGCTGTAACCGAAACACTTCAGTGGCCCCTGCGGTTAGTCAAAGGAGACCCCAATAAACTGGCAACTGTGAGATCATAGGAGGAATGACCCTGCCTGCTCACACCACAGAGGATATGTAGATGGCTGGACCTTTAGGGTCATAACCCGATTTGACGCCTTGGTAGAGGTACGTCTCCTTCTCACACACACAGAACAATAAGGGTCTATAAACAAAGACAGATATATTTTTTTAAAGGGCTGTGAAGGATGTCCAATTTTATGAGAGGATATTCCCAAGGTGTCCATCTGGTCAGCAGTTTTATTGTTCTTCTGGCAGAGGGGATATTCCTTTTTTAAACAGCCCACGTAAACACACACGTGGTAACAGAGTATTCATGCTGCATTCAGTGTCCTTGTTTTTATTTTTATTTTTTATTTGACCTTTATTTAACCAGGCAAGTCAGTTAAGAACACATTCTTATTTTCAATGACGGCCTGGGAACAGTGGGTTAACTGCCTGTTCAGGGGCAGAACGACAGATTTGTACCTTGTCAGCTCGGGGGTTTGAACTCGCAACCTTCCGGTTACTAGTCCAACGCTCTAACCACTAGGCTACCCTACCTTGCCACTGATGTTACCAGTGGCAACAAAGGATCTGCAGGAACTCTGAGTTCCGTATGAGACACAAATTCAACCACTTGAGAGAGAGAGAGAGACGTGTTTCACCAGTTTGGCTTCTCGCCATCTGACCAACATCTCAAAAGGGGTAGTAGTTGTTAAGAGTTTGATGTACTGGTGCCTGAGCTCACCACCTTCTGTAGCACCTTCCGGGTCGGTTGCCTTGCAGTTGCCGTACCAAGCGGTGATGTAGCCAGTCAAGATGCTCTCAGTGGTGCAGCCAGTCAAGATGCTCTCAGTGGTGCAGCCAGTCAAGATGCTCTCAGTGGTGCAGCCAGTCAAGATGCTCTCAGTGGGGCAGCCAGTCAAGATGCTCTCAGTGGTGCAGCCAGTCAAGATGCTCTCAGTGGTGCAGCCAGTCAAGATGCTCTCAGTGGGGCAGCCAGTCAAGATGGTCTCAGTTGGGCAGCCAGTCAAGATGGTCTCAGTGGGGCAGCCAGTCAAGATGGTCTCAGTGGGGCAGCCAGTCAAGATGGTCTCAGTGGGGCAGCCAGTCAAGATGCTCTCAGTGGTGCAGCCGTATAACTTTTAGAGAATCTGAGGGCCAACACCAAGAGCAGAATATGACTTGGCCTACTGTTAGTTATCTGGCAATGCTCCATCTCATATGCTGTAGGCTTGTTTAGTTGACAAGATATGCTTTATTTTATGCCATTATTTCATTTTATAGTAAGAAGAATATAATTGAACTTAGCTGAATAAAATAGAAATGGTATTTTTCCATTCTTGAGCCAGTGTGCATATGAAGTGTCTATGTTTAGTGTAAAAGTGATCATTTGAAACGGGCCCTATATGCTAGATTTAGAGTTATTTGGAAACTTTAGATGTGACTGATACAAACCTGAGAATGTCTTAGAAATCATAACATATATGGGCTGCATGATGTATAGTCTATTGATGATTTGAGAAAGTAGCAAAAATAAAAAGATTGTGATCTGCTCCTTGCCTCAGGCTGCAACAGCTGTTCTCTCATCAAGTGATCACATCTTAACCCTTCAGACTATTCTCATTTTTATCTTGTCTTTGCTAATGTGTAAAAAATAGTTTTGATTTAGAATGGTCCATTATCAAATGGGGAGGAACAAGGGCAAGGGAAAAATATATGTCCTCTGTATCCCCTCAATTAGCAAACGTGGCAGGTAGCCTAGTGGTTAGAGTGTTGGGCCAATAACCAGCAGGTATCCTAGTGGTTAGAGTGTTGGGCCAGTAACCAGCAGGTAGCCTAGTGGTTAGAGCGTTGGGTCAATAACCAGCAGGTAGCCTAGTGGTTAGAGTGTTGGGCCAATAACCAGCAGGTAGCCTAGTGGTTAAAGCATTGGGCCAATAACCAGCAGGTAGCCGAGTGGTTAGAGCGTTGGGCCAATAACCAGCAGGTAGCCTAGTGGTTAGAGTGTTGGGCCAATAACCAGCAGGTAGCCTAGTGGTTAGAGTGTTGGGCCAATAACCAGCAGGTAGCCTAGTGGTTAAAGCATTGGGCCAATAACCAGCAGGTAGCCTAGTGGTTAGAGCGTTGGGCCAGTAACCAGCAGGTAGCCTAGTGGTTAGAGCGTTGGGCCAATAACCAGCAGGTAGCCTAGTGGTTAGAGAGTTGGGCCAGTAACCAGCAGGTAGCCTAGTGGTTAGAGTGTTGGTGCAGTAACCAGCAGGTAGCCTAGTGGTTAGAGCATTGGGCCAGTAACCAGCAGGTAGCCAAGTGGTTAGAGCGTTGGGCCAATAACCGTAACGGTTTACCCAAGTTGACAAGATATAAATCTGTCATTCTGTCTCTGAACAGTTAACCCACTGTTCCTAGGCCGTCATTGAAAATAAGAACTTTTTCTTAACTGACTTGCCTGGTAGAATAAACATATATAAACAGAGACCACTCGCTTTCCCACTGGTTGGTGTTTCGTGGATGGGTGGTTACTTCAGTTTTATATCTGAGCATCTGCTAAGAATTAAATATAGGAAGACTTTCCACGCAATATAAGAACACACTCCACGCATCGACCATTGTTTGAGGACCATGTTCTTGATGCGCGACAGGTCATTAGGACCTGATGGAGGGACACTAGAGCCCTGAGTACCAGGCCATTAGGACCTGATGGAGGGACACTAGAGCCCTGAGTACCAGGCCATTAGGACGTGATGGAGGGACAATAGAGCCCTGAGTTCTAGGCCATTAGGACCTAATGGAGGGAAAATGGAGCCCTGAGTACCAGACCATTAGGACCTGATGGAGTGACACTAGAGCCCTGAGTACCCATCCATTAGGACGTGAAAGAGGGACAATAGAGCCCTGAGTACCAGCCCATTAGGACCTGATGGAGGGACACTAGAGCCCTGAGTACCAGGCCATTAGGACGTGATGGAGGGGCAATAGAGCCCTGAGTACCAGGCCATTAGGACCTGATGGAGGGAAAATGGAGCATGGAGCCCTGAGTACCAGACCATTAGGACCTGATGGAGGGACACTAGAGCCCTGAGTACCAGGCCATTAGGACGTGATGGAGGGACAATAGAGCCCTGAGTACCAGGCCATTAGGACCTGATGGAGGGACATTAGAGCCCTGAGTACCAGGCCATTAGGACCTGATGGAAGGACAATAGAGCCCTGAGTACCAGGTCATTATGACCTGATGGAGGGACAGTAGAGCCCTGAGTACCAGGCCATTAGGACCTGATGGAGGGACAATAGAGCCCCGAGTACCAGACCATTAGGACTTGATGGAGGGACACTAGAGCCCTGAGTACCAGGCTATTAGGACCTGATGGAGGGACAATAGAGCCCTGAGTACCAGACCATTAGGACCTGATGGAGGGGCAT